>NC_085846.1:4079189-4099189 GCF_035594765.1 Anolis carolinensis | reverse complement strand
TCCTCATCTCTGGAACCGGCAGACTTTTGGAGACAAGTTGACCCTTCATCCAGAAGAAAGAGACCAGGCCTGGGTTCGGATCCTGCTTGACCGGCTGGCCTCTGGAACCGGCAAAAAAACCAAGACTTTTGGAGACAAGTTGACCCTTCATCCAGAAGAAAGAGACCGGGCATGGGTTCGGATCCTGCTTGACCGGCTGGCCTCTCAAACCGGCAGAAAAACCAAGACTTTTGGAGACAAGTTGACCCTTCATCCAGAAGAAAGAGACCGGGCCTGGGTTCGGATCCTGCTTGACCGGCTGGCCTCTCAAACCGGCAGAAAAACCAAGACTTTTGGAGATAAGTTGACCCTTCATCCCGAAGAAGGAGACCGGGCCTGGGTTCGGATCCCGCTTGACCGGCTGGCCCTCCTCCCCGCCCTCCTGGGCCCGCTGGCCTTTGCCCCCGGATGGGGCAGCTATGGCCGCGCTAGCCAGCTCCCTGATCCGGCAGAAGCGGGAGATCCGGGACCCCGTGGCCAGCCGGCCCGTCTCGACCCAGAGGAAGGTCTGTCCCCGGGGAACCAAGTCCCTCTGCCAGAAGCAGCTGCTCTTCCTCATCTCCAAAGTCAGGCTGTGCGGGGGGAGAAAGGGCCGGCTGGAGAAGACGCCGGGTAAGTCCGCCCCCAAAGGAGAGGGCCCCGGGACCCCTCAAAGGACCTTCTGGGTGGGACTTGCCATCCTTTGCTTTCCTTGGTGGTCTTCCAGTGTGGCTTCTCTAATATTATCTGCAATACCTTGGGGTCAACAGCAGGGGGCATCATTCTTGAGGCCGATATCAATAGTTAATATATATATTTTTGCAGGGTAACGGGACACTACATGGCCCTTTATTTTCCTTGGTTCTTGCCAATGGTGATGTTCTAGTGTGTCTTCTTTAATATTATTTGCAATACCTTGGGGTCAACAGCAGGGGGCATCATTCTTGAGGCCGATAGCAATAGTGAATATATTTTTGCAGGGTAATGGCCCTCGATTCTGTTGGGTTCTTCCCTAAGTGTGGCTTTAGTTCCTCTGAGTGTGGCTTCACAAATAAGCATCTGCAATACCTTGGGGTCAACAGCAGGGGGCATTGTTCTTGAGGTTGATAGCAATAGTGAAGCTATTTTTTGCAGGGTAATGGGACACTACATGGCCCTCTATTTTCCTTGGTTCTTGCCAATGGTGATGTTCTAGTGTGGCTTCTCTAATATTATTTGCAATACCATGGGGTCAACAGCAGGGGGCATCGTTCTTGAGGCTGATAGCAATAGTGAATATATATATTTTTGCAGGGCAATGGGACACTAAATGGCCCTCTATTCTGTTGGGTTCTTCCCTAAGTGTGGCTTTAGTTCCTCCAAGTGTGGCTTCACAAATAAGCATCTGCAATACCTAGGGGTCAACAGCAGGGGGCATCATTCTTGAGGCCGATAGCAATAGTGAATATATTTTTGCAGGGTAATGGCCATCTATTCTGTTGGGTTCTTCCCTAAGTGTGGCTTTAGTTCCTCCAAGTGTGGTTTCACAAATAAGCATCTGGAATACCTTGGGATCAACAGCAGGGGGCATCATTCTTAAAATCGATAGCAATAGTGAACCATATTTTTTGCAGAATAATGGGACACTATGTACATGGCCCTCTATTCCTTAAATGTGGCTTTGGTTCATCCCAGTATGGCTTCACAAATGAGCATCTGCAATGCCTTGGGGTCAACAGCAGGGGGCATCATTCTTGAGGTTGATAACAATAGTGAATATATATATATGTATTGCAGGGTAATATATTTAGTGAATATATATTTTTTGCAGGGTAATGGGACACTATGTACATGGCCGTCTATTCCTTAAATGTGGCTTTGGTTCGTCCCAGTGTGGCTTCACAAATGAACATCTGCAATACCTTGGGGTGAACAGCAGGGGGCATCGTTCTTAAAATCAATAGCAATAGTGAACCGTATTTTTTGCAGAGTAATGGGACACTATCTGACCCTCTATTCTGTTGGGTTCTTCCCTAACTGTGGCTTTGGGTCGTCCAAGTGTGGATTCACAAATGTTCTAGTATGGCTTCTCTAATATTATTTGCAATACCATGGGGTCAACAGCAGGGGGCATCATTCTTGAGGCCGATAGCAATAGTGAATATATATATTTTTGCAGGGTAACAGGACACTACATGGCCCTTTATTTTCCTTGGTTCTTGCCAATGGTGATGTTCTAGTGTGTCTTCTTTAATATTATTTGCAATACCTTGGGGTCAACAGCAGGGGACATCATTCTTGAGGCTGATAGCAATAGTGAATATATTTTTGCAGGGTAATGGCCCTCGATTCTGTTGGGTTCTTCCCTAAGTGTGGCTTTAGTTCCTCTGAGTGTGGCTTCACAAATAAGCATCTGCAATACCTTGGGGTCAACAGCAGGGGGCATTGTTCTTGAGGTTGATAGCAATAGTGAACCTATTTTTTGCAGGGTAACGGGACACTACATGGCCCTCTATTTTCCTTGGTTCTTGCCAATGGTGATGTTCTAGTATGGCTTCTCTAATATTATTTGCAATACCATGGGGTCAACAGCAGGGGGCATCATTCTTGAGGCCGATAGCAATAGTGAATATATATATTTTTGCAGGGTAACAGGACACTACATGGCCCTTTATTTTCCTTGGTTCTTGCCAATGGTGATGTTCTAGTGTGTCTTCTTTAATATTATTTGCAATACCTTGGGGTCAACAGCAGGGGACATCATTCTTGAGGCTGATAGCAATAGTGAATATATTTTTGCAGGGTAATGGCCCTCGATTCTGTTGGGTTCTTCCCTAAGTGTGGCTTTAGTTCCTCTGAGTGTGGCTTCACAAATAAGCATCTGCAATACCTTGGGGTCAACAGCAGGGGGCATTGTTCTTGAGGTTGATAGCAATAGTGAACCTATTTTTTGCAGGGTAACGGGACACTACATGGCCCTCTATTTTCCTTGGTTCTTGCCAATGGTGATGTTCTAGTATGGCTTCTCTAATATTATTTGCAATACCATGGGGTCAACAGCAGGGGGCATCATTCTTGAGGCCGATAGCAATAGTGAATATATATATTTTTGCAGGGTAACAGGACACTACATGGCCCTTTATTTTCCTTGGTTCTTGCCAATGGTGATGTTCTAGTGTGTCTTCTTTAATATTATTTGCAATACCTTGGGGTCAACAGCAGGGGACATCATTCTTGAGGCTGATAGCAATAGTGAATATATTTTTGCAGGGTAATGGCCCTCGATTCTGTTGGGTTCTTCCCTAAGTGTGGCTTTAGTTCCTCTGAGTGTGGCTTCACAAATAAGCATCTGCAATACCTTGGGGTCAACAGCAGGGGGCATTGTTCTTGAGGTTGATAGCAATAGTGAACCTATTTTTTGCAGGGTAACGGGACACTACATGGCCCTCTATTTTCCTTGGTTCTTGCCAATGGTGATGTTCTAGTATGGCTTCTCTAATATTATTTGCAATACCATGGGGTCAACAGCAGGGGGCATCATTCTTGAGACCGATAGCAATCGTTAATATATATATTTTTGCAGGGTAATGGGACACTACATGGCCCTTTATTTTCCTTGGTTCTTGCCAATGGTGATGTTCTAGTGTGTCTTCTCCAATATTATCTGCAATGCCTTGGGGTCAACAGCAGGGGGCATTGTTCTTGAGGCCGATAGCAATAGTGAAGCTATTTTTTGCAGGGTAACAGGACACTACATGGCCCTCTATTTTCCTTGGTTCTTGCCAATGGTGATGTTCTAGTGTGGCTTCTCTAATATTATTTGCAATACCTTGGGGTCAACAGCAGGAGGCATCGTTCTTGAGGCCAATAGCAATAGTGAATATATTTTTGCAGGGTAATGGCCCTTGGTTCTGTTGGGTTCTTCCCTAAGTGTGGCTTTGGTTCCTCCAAGTGTGGTTTCACAAATAAGCATCTGCAATACCTTGGGATCAACAGCAGGGGGCATCATTCTTAAAATCGATAGCAATAGTGAACCATATTTTTTGCAGAATAATGGGACACTATGTACATGGCCCTCTATTCCTTAAATGTGGCTTTGGTTCGTCCCAGTATGGCTTCACAAATGAGCATCTGCAATGCCTTGGGGTCAACAGCAGGGGGCATCATTCTTGAGGTTGATAACAATAGTGAATATATATATGTATTGCAGGGTAATATATTTAGTGAATATATATATTTTTGCAGGGTAATGGGACTCTATGTACATGGCCGTCTATTCCTTAAATGTGGCTTTGGTTCGTCCCAGTGTGGCTTCACAAATGAACATCTGCAATACCTTGGGGTGAACAGCAGGGGGCATCGTTCTTAAAATCAATAGCAATAGTGAACCGTATTTTTTGCAGAGTAATGGGACACTATCTGACCCTCTATTCTGTTCGGTTCTTCCCTAACTGTGGCTTTGGGTCGTCCAAGTGTGGATTCACAAATGAGCATCTGTAATGCCTTGGGGTCAACAGCAGGGGGCATCCTTCTTGAGGTTGATAGCAATATTGAACCCCATTTTTTGCTGGGTAATGGGACACTACGTGGCCCTCTGTTTTGTTGGTTTTCCCCCTAAGTGTGGCTTTGGTTCATTCCACTGTGTTGTCTCAAAAAAGCATCTGCAATACCTTGGGGTCAACAGCAGGGGGCATCGTTCTTGAGGTCGATAGCAATAGTGAATTTTTTTTTCAGGGTAATGGGACACTATGTACATGGCTATTCTGTTGGGTTCTTCCCTGAATGTGGCTTTGTTTCGTCCCAGTGTGGCTTCACAAATAAGCATCTGCAATGCCTTGGGGTCAGCAGCAGGGGGCATCGTTCTTGAGGTCGATAGCAATAGTGGATCCCTTTTTTCAGAGGAATGGGATGCTGCCTGGGACCTCTGTTTTCCTTGTTTCTTGCCAATGATGATGTTCTTGTGTGGCTTCTCTAACATTATCTGCAATGCCTTGGAGTCAACAGCAGGGGGCATCGTTTTTGATGTTGATAGCAAGAATGACGGAGAGGGGGGTGGGGTAATGGGATGCTGCATGGCTCTCTATATTTTTGTGGATTCTTCACTAACTATGGCTTTGGTTCTTCCAAGTTGCCGTCTCAAACAAGCATCTTCAATGTCTTGGGATCAACAGCAGGGGGCATCCTTCTTGAAGGCAATAGCAATAGTGAATCCATTTTTTTCGGGGGAGTGGGATGCTGTCGGGTTCTCTTCTCCCAGTTGTGCTGTGGGTCAGTCTTCCACCAGAAAAAGCACCAAGGCACACGCTGGTAGATTCCAACAGGTTTTATTGTACAGAATACCAGAACCTTCTCTTTGGCCCATTTATATAGGGGCTCTCACATACCAGAGGGTAATTGAGGTTTTATGGCTGGCCCGTTTTATGGCTGGCATCTGTTCTTTGTCAGCCGACCAGAGATGTCAAAGACTGGAGATCATGACAGATGCTTCATGAGTCCTCTATATGGTGATGTTTGAGTGTGTCTTCTCTAACATCATCTGCAATGCCTGGGTGTCAGCAGCAGGGGGCATTGTTCTTGAGGTCGAAAGCCATAATGAACCCCTTTTGTTTGGGGAAATGGGATGCTTCATGAATCCTCTATATTCCTTGGTTCTTGCTGATGGTGATGTTCGAATGTGGCTTCTTAAAATTGCAGTGCCTCGGGGTCAACAGCAGGGGGCATCGTTCTTGAGGTTGATAGCAATAAAGCTATTTTTGGCAGGGTAATGGGACACACTACATGGGCCTCTGTTTTGTTGGTTTCTTCACTAAGTGTGGCTTTGGTTCCTCCAAGCGTGGCTTCTCAAATAAGCCTCTGCAATGCATTGGGTTCAACAGCAGGGGGCATTGTTCTTAAAGTCAATACCAATAGTGAACCCTATTCTTTCATGGGAATGGGACGTTGCTTGGGCCCGGTGTTTTCCTTGGTTCTTCCCAATGGCGGTGTTTGAGTGTGGTTTCTCTAAAACTGCCTGTCGATTGCAATGCCTCAGGGTCACCAGCAGGGGGCATTGTTCTCAAGATCAATAGTAATAGTGAACCCTATTGAAACGATGGGTCTACATGTTGGTGATTTCTCCAGGTGGGTGCAAGAATGGGATGAGGTGATGTTGAGAGCGTGAAATATCTGGGATCAACCATGTTCTGGGTGGTGGTGCTTAACCCAGATTGCAGTTCCAGGGGTCAACAGCAGGGGGCATTGTTCAGTTGCGGTTGACAATCATAGTGAATGCTATTTGAAGGAAGGGGCAGAAATGGGACTTTGCCTGAGCCATCTTGGTTCCTTGGTTCTTTCCAATGGTGGTTTACGAGTGTGACTTCTCTAAATATTGCTTGCCAATTGTAATGTCTTGGGGTCAACAACAGGGGGCATACTTCTGGTGATAATAATAGTGAACTATATTGAAATAATAGGGTTTGTTCCATGTTGGCTTTTTCTTCAAATGAGTGTGCAAATGGGGGCAAGTCATATTGGGATCTTGCAAAATCTAGGACCTACCTTATTTTGGGTGATGATGAATGCAGACTGTAATTCTCATAGGTCAAATGCAGGGGTATCATTCTTAATGCTGTTAATAATCGTGAAATGATAAGGTCTCTTTGCACGTTGGTGATTTTTCCTAGGCAAGTGCAAGGATGGGAGCAGAAAATGCTGAGACCATGCGAAATCGATTACGAGGATCAGCCATATTTTGTAGACTGTAGTTCCAGGGGTTGCCTACAGGGGGAGCTGTTCCATTGAGTCTCAATTGGACAGCTTTTTTTGCAATTCTCAGGGTCACCTACAGGGGGCAATGTGTAGCATTTTGTAATATGGACTTGTAATGGTCCTTTGCGTCAGGACTAATTGGAGCCTGTTGTCACCAGAATAACCACTAGGGGGCGATATAGTGCAATAGATTTTAATGGGCTATTGGCCATATTGATATCAAATCGGATAGGAATCAAGGCCTTGTTTCATGTCTCTGAAATAGGAACTGCCTCCAGCCTTCCTTGTTGTAGGACACGGGACCCAGAGTGCTTTAAAGACCTGAAAATTTAAAACATTTCGAATTCAGGAATGTCGGAAATACTTTTCGAGAGAAATTTTGCTTTGTCTAGAGCCCCCTATTGACTGAAAACGTCATTACATGAGACAGCTTCCCATTTTAAAAAATGAAAATCATAAAAATCAATAATATTTCACAAATCGACAGGTCTGTCAATGGAGGATTCTGCTTTTTGGCGAAAGGAGGAATGGGATAAATCGGAGGAAGCATACAATAGGATCACATAGAAAATTCCTAGCAAGGAATAGTGGATACTGGTCCCATGGATATGGGGGCCATATGGCATTTTGGGGAATATTTCCAAGGAATAGCTCCATATTACCTCATCCACATTACCTAGGACTTTCAGCTATATTTGTAATTTGACAGAGAGAAATTTTACAAATGAGGATTTTCTATCTCTTCTGCCCGGTTGTTGTGGATGGCACTGAGTCTCAATGAAGAGGGGAAATCCGCGTATTAATAGCAATAAGAATAATGATGCTGGAAAGCGTCCTGTTTGGTTTCTCATAAATGGCCTTGCGCCTCTGCAAAATGGAAGGGATTTCACCATCCACCTATATGATATTGCAAGCTACATCTATTACTTCCAAAGCTGCAAATATTTGATCATTAAAGGGCCAACTGTTTACAGATTGGTCCTATATATGTGTGAGTGTGTGTGTGTGTGTGTGTGTACACACACTCACATATGCACACACAGATAAATACACAGACATACACATAGATATATGCACACACAAATAATAATAATAATAATAATAATAATAATAATAATAACAATAACAACCCAACTGCAAAAGGCCACCCTACTGGGATCTGCACGCATCATCCCAAAATACATCACACAGTCCTAGACACTTGGGAAGTGTTCGACTTGTGATTTTGTGAAACGAAATCCAGCATATCTATCTTGTTTGCTGTGTCATACAACGTCGTTGTGTCAATAATAACAACAATAATAATAATAACTATTTTTATACCCCACCTCCTTCTCGCCACAGGGACTCGAGGCGGCTAACATGGGGCTAAGCCCAGATATTCACAATAAAACAGGATAAAATACACCCATAAACACGCATCATCAACAAGAAATGTAAACAGAATAAAACACCATATTAAACATATTTAGATAACACATAAATATATATTTACCACACACACATACATATATACACATAACCACACACACACACATATACATATAAACACACACACATATAAACATGCACATATTTACACACGCACACATACATATAAGCTCTGGCATGTCCATGAGGTCACAAAGACTCGGAAGCAACTGAATAAATAAGCAACAAACACACATATACATACACACATATACATTAACCACATATATATGCGTAATACATACACACATGTATAAATACACATATACACATATGCACATACACACATATACATGCACATATATATAGACATAAACACAGACATACATATACACAAACACACACAAACATATATACATATACACATAATTATACATTTATGACACATACATATATATATACACATAACCACACACACATATGTATAAATGCACATATATACACATACACACACACATATACATGCACATATATACACACATAAACACAGACCTATATATATATATATATATATATATATATATATATATATAGTAGAGTCTCGCTTATCCAACGTCAACTGGCCGGCAGAAAGTTGGATAACCGAATATGTTGGATAATAAGGAAAGATTAAGGAAAAGCCTATTAAACATTAAATTAGGTTATGATTTTACAAATTAAGCACCAAAACATCAGGTTATACAACAAATCGACAGAAAAAGTAGTTCAATACACAGTAATGCTACGTAGTAATTACTGTATTTACGAATTTAGCACCAAAATATCATGATGTATTGAAAACATTGACTATAAACATGTATTGGATAATCCAGAACATTGGATAAGCGAGTGTTGGATAAGTGAGACTCTACTGTATAAATATATATACACACACACACACATACATACATACATAAATATACATTTACCACACATATATATACATGTAACCGCTCTCACACACATTTATATAAACACACATATACACACATTTATATACCCACATATACATATATCCACACACCCATATATCCACACACATATACACACACACTCATGCATATATATCTTTGTATAAACATACTCACATGCACTCTTGACATGCCCAGGAGTCCTCTTTGGTTGCATCCACACTGTCAAATGGACATAGCTTGACCCTGCTTTAACTGCCATGGCAACCATGTTATGAATTTGTGGGATTTGTAGTTTGGTGTGAGGCCTGGGAACTCCGAATCCCATTATCCCGTAGCACGGAGCCATGGCAGGGAAAGTGGTGCCAAACTGCATCAAATCTGCAGTGTAGATCCACTTTTCCTCTCCCTTAAAGATCACAGCGTAGAACTCGATACAATCATGTAAGCCAATACTCTCTGGCAAGATGAAGATTGAGTTCCGGGGTGGTACGCGCATAAATAAAACACATAAAATACAATAAATACGCGATGGCAGAGGGCTGGAGATTGAATTACAGGCTGCCAGGCGGAAGCAAGCGGTTGACATTTCCCCACAGCACTTAAAAAAAACACAAGATAGTCCATTAATTTTAAAAGCCTCTAAATGAAATGGCAGAAGGTTTGTTTTTTTCCTTTTTGCTTGATTTCGAAATATGGCCCAATCAGGAGTAATAAAATCACGCTAATCGCTTTTAGGATGATGACGATGACAACAATAGTCGGGAGCGATGTCTTGAGATTGGTTTCTGATTGATGGAGACTGGAAAGGTGCATCTACACCAGGCATGGGCCAACTTGGGCTTTCCGTCCATGTGTTTTGGACTACAACTCCCACCATTCCTAACAGCCTCAGGACCTTTTCTTTTGCCCCTCAGCCGCTTAAGCAGCATAACAGTAACAGTAGCGAAATGACAGTTATGAAGTAGAAACGAAAACATAACAGCAGCATAACAGTAACAGTAGCGAAATGACAGTTATGAAGTAGAAACGAAAACATAACAGCAGCATAACAGTAACAGTAGCGAAATGACAGTTATGAAGTAGCAACGAAAACATAACAGCAGCATAACAGTAACAGTAGCGAAATGACAGTGATGAAGTTGCAACGAAAACATAACAGCAGCATAACAGTAACAGTAGCGAAATGCCAGTTATGAAGTTGCAACGAAAATATAACAGCAGCATAACAGTAACAGTAGCGAAATGCCAGTTATGAAGTAGCAACGAAAATATAACAGCAGCATAACAGTAACAGTAGCGAAATGACAGTTATGAAGTAGCAACGAAAACATAACAGCAGCATAACAGTAACAGTAGCGAAATGACAGTGATGAAGTTGCAACGAAAACATAACAGCAGCATAACAGTAACAGTAGCGAAATGCCAGTTATGAAGTAGCAACGAAAATATAACAGCAGCATAACAGTAACAGTAGCGAAATGACAGTTATGAAGTAGCAACGAAAACATAACAGCAGCATAACAGTAACAGTAGCGAAATGACAGTGATGAAGTTGCAACGAAAACATAACAGCAGCATAACAGTAACAGTAGCGAAATGCCAGTTATGAAGTAGCAATGAAAACGTAACAGCAGCATAACAGTAACAGTAGCGAAATGCCAGTTATGAAGTAGCAACGAAAATATAACAGCAGCATAACAGTAACAGTAGCGAAATGCCAGTTATAAAGTAGCAACGAAAATATAACAGCAGCATAACAGTAACAGTAGCGAAATGCCAGTTATGAAGTAGCAACGAAAATATAGCAGCAACATAACAGTAACAGTAGCGAAATGACAGTTATGAAGTTGTAATGGAAATAATAATATTATGGTTGTGGGTCACCACAACATGAGGAACTGGATTAAGGGGTTGCGGCATTAGGAAGGTGCTCCAAAAAGATCTTCTTGGTGGCTGCTCCCCGGATATGGAACGAAGAAGTTCCTCTCTTTCTCTTTTGCTCTTTTTCCTCCTCCTCATCTTCCTTCTCTTTCTGACCTCAGAGTGCCTCCATATCTCGGAGGGCAGAAAGGCTTTTCTTTGGGGTCTGCTGTGTTCTTCTATCCACCCTTTGATGCCTTTGCATGGATTTAAATCTATTTTCCTCTCTTCTCGGGCAGCTCAGAGGCCTCTCTTGCAAAGGGTCAGAGCCAATTTGGAAGCAATTAGCCAGGATGATCCCTCGTTGCAAGAACAGTTGAGTCTGACCCAGGCTTGGGCAAACTTGGGCCCTCTTTCCGGGTGTTTTGGACTGCAACTCCCACCATTCCTCACAGCCTCAGGCCCTTTCCTTTCCCCCCTCAGCCGCTTAAGCTGAGTAGCTACTGTTACTGTTAGGCTGCTGTTATGTTTTCGTTGCTACTTCATAACTGGCATTTCGCTATTGTTACTGTTATGCTGCTGTTACGTTTTCGTTGCTACTTCATAACTGGCATTTCGCTACAGTTACTGTAATGCTGCTGTTATGTTTTCGTTGCTACTTCATAACTGGCATTTCGCTACTGTTACTGTTATGCTGCTGTTATGTTTTCATTGCTACTTCATAACTGGCATTTCGCTACTGTTACTGTTATGCTGCTGTTATGTTTTCATTGCTACTTCATAACTGGCATTTCGCTACTGTTACTGTTATGCTGCTGTTATGTTTTCGTTGCTACTTCATAATTGTCATTTCACTATTGTTACTGTTATGCTGCTGTTATGTTTTCGTTGTGACTTCATAACTGTCATTTCGCTACTGTTACTGTTATGCTGCTGTTATGTTTTCGTTGTGACTTCATAACTGTCATTTCGCTACTGTTACTGTTATGCTGCTGTTATGTTTTCATTGCTACTTCATAACTAGCATTTCGCTACTGTTACTGTTATGCTGCTGTTACGTTTTCATTGCTACTTCATAACTGGCATTTCGCTACTGTTACTGTTATGCTGCTGTTATGTTTTCGTTGCTACTTCATAACTGGCATTTCGCTACTGTTACTGTTATGCTGCTGTTATGTTTTCATTGCTACTTCATAACTGGCATTTCGCTACTGTTACTGTTATGCTGCTGTTATGTTTTCGTTGCTACTTCATAATTGTCATTTCACTATTGTTACTGTTATGCTGCTGTTATGTTTTCGTTGTGACTTCATAACTGTCATTTCGCTACTGTTACTGTTATGCTGCTGTTATGTTTTCGTTGTGACTTCATAACTGTCATTTCGCTACTGTTACTGTTATGCTGCTGTTATGTTTTCATTGCTACTTCATAACTAGCATTTCGCTACTGTTACTGTTATGCTGCTGTTACGTTTTCATTGCTACTTCATAACTGGCATTTCGCTACTGTTACTGTTATGCTGCTGTTATGTTTTCGTTGCTACTTCATAACTGGCATTTCGCTACTGTTACTGTTATGCTGCTGTTATGTTTTCATTGCTACTTCATAACTGGCATTTCGCTACTGTTACTGTTATGCTGCTGTTATGTTTTCGTTGCTACTTCATAATTGTCATTTCACTATTGTTACTGTTATGCTGCTGTTATGTTTTCGTTGTGACTTCATAACTGTCATTTCGCTACTGTTACTGTTATGCTGCTGTTATGTTTTCGTTGTGACTTCATAACTGTCATTTCGCTACTGTTACTGTTATGCTGCTGTTATGTTTTCATTGCTACTTCATAACTAGCATTTCGCTACTGTTACTGTTATGCTGCTGTTACGTTTTCATTGCTACTTCATAACTGGCATTTCGCTACTGTTACTGTTATGCTGCTGTTATGTTTTCATTGCTACTTCATACCTGGCATTTCGCTACTGTTACTGTTATGCTGCTGTTACGTTTTCATTGCTACTTCATAATTGGCATTTCACTACTGTTACTGTTATGCTGCTGTTATGTTTTCATTGCTACTTCATAACTGTCATTTCGCTACTGTTACTATTACTATAATGTATTATTCCAAGACTGGCTTAAGTAGGAATCCAAAGCCGATTTTGATGTTTTTCCCCTTAAAAGTCAGCCTCGTCTTTGGGTTTTGAGAGAGGCTTATGTCTCAATGAGAAGCCAATGGTTTGGATTTGAGAAGAATTCAGCTGCAGTTCCTTCCTTCCTTCCTTCCTTCCTTCCTTCCTTCCTTCCTTCCTTCCTTCCTTCCTTCCTTCCTTCCTTCCTTCCTTCCTTTCTGTGCAATCTCAAAGGCTTTGCCACACAATAATATGCTTTTATAGCAAGCGAGGGGCCCCCGGTGGCGCAGCGTGTTACACCGCTGAGCTGCTGAACTTGCTGACCAAAAGGTCGCAGTGTGGACTCATGTAGTCCCATTCAAAGCAGATAATATGGGTTATCTGCTTTTATAATCTGGATTATATGGCAGTGTAGGAGGGACCTATGTAGGACTGCCTCAGAGAGTAGAGGACTCTTCTCCTTTGGATGATTTTAAGCAAAGTTTGGATGGGCATCTCTTAGGATGGCTTTAGTTGTGCATTCCTGCATGGCAGAATGAGGTTGGACTAGATGCCCTTTTGAGGCCCCTTCCATCTATATTGGAATACAGACTCCCTTGGAGGATGTACCTCCCTTATTTGGGAACCATAAAGGCCATCCAGTCTAACCCCATTCTGCCAGGCAGGAAGACACAATCCAAGCCCTCCCAACAGATGGCCATCCAACCTTTAGGAATACAGCTTCCCTTGGAGGATGTATTTATTTTATTTATTTACAGCATTTATATTCCGCCCTTCCTTCTTACCCCGAAGGGGACTCAGGGCGGATCACATTACACATATAGGCAAACATTCAATGCCTTTTAACATAGAACAAAGACAAGACAAACATAGGCTCTGAGCGGGCCTCGAACTCATGACCTCCTGGTCAGAGTGATTCATTGCAGCTGGTTGCAGCTGACTTACTCTCCCGCCTGCGCCACAGCTCGGGCCCACAGTACCTCCCTTATTTGGGAACCCCAAAGGCCATCCAGTCCAACCCCATTCTGCCGGGCAGGAAGACACAATCCAAGCCCTCCCGACAGATGGCCATCCAACCTTTCAACTCAGACTCCTAGATTGCTTTTATATGGACTGCCGTCAAGGCAGGAGTCCTCCATCATATCACCCATAAAACTCAATGTGTCTCATCCTTATTCCTCTTTCGTCAGGAAAATAAATCAATACATTCAGAACTGTTATACCTCCGAGTAAATAATCCTCAGCCACGTTCCTCTTTCCCTCCACATTCCCTCCCAAGTGTCCGCACCAAAGAAATCAAGAGCAAAGAGGTATCGATACCACCAACGAAGGGTGCATTTGTATTGCAGCATTAATGCAAAAGCCAGACTCCAAGGCAGCATGTTCCACTGGTGAACACTTTTTACTCTCCGACACACCTTTAATTGCTGTAATGCTATGGAAGAAGCCTGGGAGATGTAGTTTGCCCAGGCACCATCTCTCCTGGGCAGAGAAGGCTATATCTACAGCAGTGGTTCTCAACCTTCCTAAATTATCTCCGTTGCTGCTTCATATCTGTAATTTGGCTCCTGTTATGAATCATAATGTAAATACCGTATATACTCAAGTATAAGCCGACCCAAATATAAGCCGAGGCACCTAATTTTACCACAAAAACTGGGAAAACATTGACTCCAGTATAAGCCGAGATATCAATAAAATTACATTAATTGAGGCATCGGTAGTTTAAATGTTTTTGAATCTTTACATCAAACTGTAATTTAAGATATGACTGTTCAACTCTGATTAAATAATTATTTTCATCTTTTTCGATGTAAATGTGCTTATGTATCCTTTTAATAATAATAGAGTGAAATAATAAATGTAATAATAATAATAATAAATGCAGTAAAATAATAAATGTATTATTATTAATAAAAATAGAGTAAAATAAATGTAAAAGTAACAATAATAATAGTGTAAAATAATAAATGTATTATTAATAATAAAAATAGAGTAAAATACAGTAGAGTCTCACTTATCCAAGCTAAATGGGCCGACAGAAGCTTGGATAAGTGAATATCTTGGATAATAAGGAGGGATTAAGGAAAAGCCTATTAAACATCAAATTAGGTTATGATTTTACAAATTAAGCACCAAAACATCATGATATACAACAAATTTGACAGAAATAATAGTTCAATACACAGTAATGTTATGTTGTAATTACTGTATTTATGAATTTAGCACCAAAATATCACGATATATTGAAAATATTGACTATAAAAATGGCTTGGATAATCCAGAGGCTTGGATAAGCGAGGCTTGGATAAGTGAGACTCTACTGTAAATGTAAAAGTAACAACAATAATAGAGTAAAATAATAAATGTAATAATAATAATTAATAGAGTAAAATAATAAATGTAACAATACCAATTAATAATAGAGAAAAATAATAAATATACCATATATACTTGAGTATAAGCCGACCTGGATATAAGTCCACCAGGACCCTCACCTGAGTATAAGCCGAGGAGGTTTTTTTCAGTCCTAAAAAAGGGCTGAAAAACTAGGCTTATACTCGAGTATATACAGTAATCTGATATGCAGGAAGTATTTTCATTCACTGGACCAAATTTGGCACAAATACCCAATACGCCCAAATTTGAATACTGTTGGAGTTGGGGAAGATTGATTTTGTCATTTGGGAGTTGTGGTTGCTGGGATTTATAGTTCACCTACAATCAAAGAGCATTTGGAACTCCGCCAATGATGGAATTGAACTAAACTTGGCAGACAGAACTCCCACGACCAACAGAAAATACTGTAAGGGTTTGGTGGGCATTGACCTTGAGTTTGGGAGTTGTAGTTCACCTACATCCAGAGAGAGCTGTGGATTCAAACCATGATGGATCTGGACCATGGAGTTCTGTGTGCCAAGTTTGGCCCAATTCCATCATTGGTGGGGTTCAAAGGATCTTTGATTGTAGGTCAACTATAAATCCCAGCAACTAAAACTCCCAAATGTCAAGGTCTGTTTTCCACAAACTCCGCCAGTGTTCACATTGGATCATGTTGAGTATTTGTGCCAAGTTTGGTCCAGATCCATCGTTGTTTGAGTCCACAGTGCTCTCTGAATGTAGGTGAACTATAACTCCCAAACTCAATGTCAATGCCCACCAAACCCTTCCAGTATTTTCTGTTGGTCATGGGAGTTTTGTGTGGTAAGTTTGGCCCAATTCCATCATTGGTGGGGTTCAAGGGGCTCTTTGATTGTAGGTGAACTATAAATCCCAGCAACTACAACTCCCAAATGTCAAGGTCTGTTTTCCCCAAACTCCACCAGTGTTCACATTGGGGCATATTGGGTATTTGTAACAAGTTTGGTCCAGATCTATCATTGTTTGAGTCCGCAGTGTTCTCTGGATGTAGGTGAACTATAACTCCCAAACTCAAGATCAATGCCCACCAAACCCTTCCAGTATGTCCTGTTGGTCATAGGTGTTCTGTATGCCAAGTTTGGTTCAATTCAATTGTTGGTGGAGTTCCAGATACTAGGTGAACTATAAATCCCAGCAACTTATGAAGTAGAAATGAAAAAATTCTAAGGTTGGGGGTCACCATAACATGAGGAACTGTATAAAGGGGTCACGGCATTAGGAAGGTTGAGAACCACTGATCTACACTGTAGATTTAATGCACTTTTGACACCACTTGAGTTGCCCTGCCCTGGGAATTAAAGGGTGCATCTATACTGGGATGTACGGTAACCCAGTTTCTGAATCCAGATTATCTTCTTATATGAATCTACATTGCTGTATAATAATAATAATAATAATAATAATAATAATAATAATAATAATAATAATAATAATAAAACTTTATTTATACCCCGCCACCATCTCCCCAACGGGGACTCGGGGCGGCTTACATGGGGCCATGCCCAAAACAATACAATGTAAACCGCATATAAAAGAACAGCACAACACAATACAATAAGCAATACAGTAAATAATATCCAGTTCAAATCAGATAATCTGGATTTGGAAACTGTATTATATTCCAGCGTAGATGGGTCTTGGCTTGCCTTCTGGTGCTGAGGTTTTGTAATAGTGTTGACCATGCAAAGGAGAGCGTCGGAGCCCATAAGAGCCAATGATTACCATTATTATTCCCCATTTTTTGGACAAAATGATCGTTTGAATCCTCCTCCTTCCAACGCAGGCGGTTCCTGGGAACAGTTGTCCAAAGCATTTGGTCTCTGAACAAACACAATGTACTTTGGGACTTGGAAAAGGGCCTCGTTCGAAGATTGCAATGCGATGGACATATGGAATTGCCAATTAACAGGCACACTGCACATTAGAGTGGGATGCGTAGTGCACCGCCCACCATCACAAGCCCACACGGTTGGACTTCCAGTCTAGGACATGGAAGTTTAGGGGTGCTATTAAGCATCATGAATATCATTAAATTACAAATCATAAGCAGATAAGGAGCCTAATCTGCTTGCTTCTAGACAGAAGGCGAATGTAAAGCAGAGTGGAGGGTGAGTCCTGGCTGCCTAACTTAAGTATATCCCTAAATACCCTCTTAGAGAATCTTTGCAAGAATTTAATCCATCCTAAAAAGCCCGCAATTTGCACCCACCCTATTTCTTCTCACCCTCACAAGTTCAGAGCAGGCTTATTGCTGCCTGGCTCCGAGGCTGAGAGAGTGTGACTTGCCCAACGTGACCTGGGCTGTGCTAGGAATCAGATTGATGTCCAACACATAAATCCACAAAGTGTCCTCTCTCAAAGCTTGCTATCCTAATGTGATTGCTCGGAGGGAAACAAATAGGATGGTGGGTTGATTGCGAATGGCCAGGAATGGCACTTCAGTCCCAAACGTGGTTGCCATGTTGAAAACCAGAACGGGCTCCTGTTCCATTTGGGTCAGAGGAGGTATTGTGTCTAGGGTGGCCGGTCAGGCAACCAGGTAACACTTGCTAATATTCCCTCTTCTACCCATTCCTTTAAAAGGCACAGGAGCCCTGTCTGAATTCCAACATGGCAACTTCAGATAACCCTTGCTGATATTCCTTCTTCTACCCATTCCTTTAAAAGCACAGGAGCTGCGTCCGGTTTCCAACATGGCAATCTCTGCTGGCCAGGACCCATTTTCTAGCCACCCTTTAAAAGGCACCGGAGCCTTGTCTGGTTTCCAACATGGCAACCTCTGTCCGATGGACAGGATCCCTCTACTAGATACCCTTTAAAAGGCGCAGGAGCCTTGTCTGGTTTCCAACATGGCAACCGCTGTCTTTTGGAGAGAACCCCTCTTTTAGCCAAACTTTAAAAGGCACAGGAGCCCTGTTTGATTTCCACCATGGCAACCTTGGTCTGCTGGACAGGATCCCTATTCTAGCCACTGTTTAAAAGGCACAGGAGCCCTGTCTGGTTTCCAACATGGCAACTTCTACGTGCTGAACAGGATCCCTCTTCTAGCCACCGTTTAAAAGGCACAGGAGCCTCGTCCAGTTTCCAACATGGCAACAAGACTTCTCTTCTCGACATGCTTTAAATGACACAAGAGCCGTGTCCAGTTTCCAACATGGCAACCGCTGTCTTTTGGAGAAAGCCCTTCTTTTAGCCAAACTTTCGGACAAGGGCCCTTATTTAGCTACATTTTAAGAGGCACAGGAGCCCTGTTTCATTTGCACCATGGCAACTTTGATCTGCTGGACACGACCCCTCTTCTATCCACCGTCTCAAAAGGCGCAGGAGCCCTGTCTGGTTTGCAACATGGCAACCTTTGTGTGCTGGACAGGACTCTTATTCTATCCACCGTCTAAAAGGCACAGGAGCCCTGTCTGGTTTGCAACATGGCAACCTTTGTGTGCTGGACAGGACTCTTATTCTATCCACCGTCTAAAAGGCACAGGAGCCCTGTCTGGTTTGCAACATGGCAACCTCTATGTGCTGGACAGGATTCTTATTCTATCCACCGTCTAAAAGGCACAGGAGCACTGTCTGGTTTGCAACATGGCAACCTCTATGTGCTGGACAGGATTCTTATTCTATCCACCGTCTAAAAGGCACAGGAGCACTGTCTGGTTTGCAACATGGCAACCTCTATGTGCTGGACAGGACTCTTATTCTATCCACCGTCTAAAAGCCACAGGAGCCCTGTCTGGTTTGCAACATGGCAACCTCTATGTGCTGACATGACCCCTCTTCTAGCCACCATCTAAAAGGCACAGGAGCCCTGTCTGGTTTGCAACATGGCAACCTCTATGTGCTGGACAGGACCCCTCTTCTATCCACCATTTAAAAGGCACAGGAGCCCTGTTTCATTTGCACCGTGGCAACCTTGGTCTGCTGGACACAACCCCTCTTCTAGCCTCTCTCTAAAAGGCACAGGAGCCCTGTCTGGTTGCAACATGGCAACCTCTATGTGCTGGACAGGACCCCTCTTCTATCCACCATTTAAAAGGCACAGGAGCCCTGTTTCATTTGCACCGTGGCAACCTTGGTCTGCTGGACACAACCCCTCTTCTAGCCTCTCTCTAAAAGGCACAGGAGCCCTGTCTGGTTGCAACATGGCAACCTCTATGTGCTGGACAGGATTCTTATTCTATCCACCGTCTAAAAGGCACAGGAGCCCTGTCTGGTTTGCAACATGGCAACCTATGACTTAAGGTGTGCGTGTGACACCTTGTTGCAAGACAGGGACGTCTACCTGACCACCACCCCGCCCGCCCAAAGGCACCCCGGTTGTGTCACCTTGCCAGGGACGTTGCTGCGCCAATGCCAACGCCGCCGGCGGCTCCTACGCTCTGTTCCCGGCTCCCCAATGCGACAACCTGTCCCTCACGGAAAGACAGACACAGCAGAATTTCAGGCTCAAGCGACATCAGGATTGCCCTTCTTGAAGCATGGGA
>NC_085846.1:3932120-3962894 GCF_035594765.1 Anolis carolinensis | reverse complement strand
GGTGGTCCAGGGTTCGTTTTGCCCCTTTGGGAGTGTTTAGAAGTTGTTTGGGGCCCCTTTAGGGTGGTCCAGGGTTCGTTTTGCCCCTTTGAGCCTGTTTAGAAGTTGTTTTAGGCCCCTTTAGGGTGGTCCAGGGTTCGTTTTGCCCCTTTGAGCCTGTTTAGAAGTTGTTTAAGGCCCCATGAGGGTGGTCCAGGGTTCGTTTTGCCCCTTTGAGCCTGTTTAGAAGTTGTTTAAGGCCCCTTTAGGGTGGTCCAGGGTTCGTTTTGCCCCTTTGAGCCTGTTTAGAAGTTGTTTAAGGCCCCTTTAGGGTGGTCCAGGGTTGGTTTTGCCCCTTTGAGCCTGTTTAGAAGTTGTTTAAGGCCCCTTTAGGGTGGTCCAGGGTTCGTTTTGCCCCTTTGAGCCTATTTAGAAGTTGTTTAAGGCCCCATGAGGGTGGTCCAGGGTTCGTTTTGCCCCTTTGGGCCTATTTAGAAGTTGTTTAAGGCCCCCTTAGGGTGGTCCAGGGTTCGTTTTTCCTTTTTGGGCCTGTTTAGAAGTTGTTTAAGGCCCCTTTAGGGTGATCCAGGGTTCGTTTTGCCCCTTTGAGCCTGTTTAGAAGTTGTTTAAGGCCCCTTTAGGGTGATCCAGGGTTCGTTTTTCCTTTTTGGGCCTGTTTAGAAGTTGTTTAAGGCCCCTTTAGGGTGGTCCAGGGTTCGTTTTGCCCCTTTGGGCCTGTTTAGAAGTTGTTTAAGGCCCCTTTAGGGTGGTCCAGGGTTCGTTTTGCCCCTTTGAGCCTGTTTAGAAGTTGTTTAAGGCCCCTTTAGGGTGGTCCAGGGTTCGTTTTGCCCCTTTGAGCCTGTTTAGAAGTTGTTTAAGGCCCATGAGGGTGGTCCAGGGTTCGTTTTGCCCCTTAGGGCCTGTTTAGAAGTTGTTTAAGGACCCATGAGGGTGGTCCAGGGTTCGTTTTTCCTTTTTGGGCCTGTTTAGAAGTTGTTTAAGGCCCCTTTAGGGTGATCCAGGGTTTGTTTTGCCCCTTTGAGCCTGTTTAGAAGTTGTTTAAGGCCCCTTTAGGGTGGTCCAGGGTTCGTTTTGCCCCTTTGGGCCTGTTTAGAAGTTGTTAAAGGCCCCATTAGGGTGGTCCAGGGTTCGTTTTGCCCCTTTGAGCCTGTTTAGAAGTTGTTTAAGGACCCATGAGGGTGGTCCAGGGTTCGTTTTGCCCCTTTGGGCCTGTTTAGAAGTTGTTTAAGGCCCCTTTAGGGTGGTCCAGGGTTCGTTTTGCCCCTTTGGACCTGTTTAGAAGTTGTTTAAGGCCCCTTTAGGGTGGTCCAGGGTTGGTTTTGCCCCTTTGAGCCTGTTTAGAAGTTGTTTAAGGCCCCTTTAGGGTGGTCCAGGGTTCGTTTTGCCCCTTTGAGCCTATTTAGAAGTTGTTTAAGGCCCCATGAGGGTGGTCCAGGGTTCGTTTTGCCCCTTTGGGCCTATTTAGAAGTTGTTTAAGGCCCCCTTAGGGTGGTCCAGGGTTCGTTTTTCCTTTTTGGGCCTGTTTAGAAGTTGTTTAAGGCCCCTTTAGGGTGATCCAGGGTTCGTTTTGCCCCTTTGAGCCTGTTTAGAAGTTGTTTAAGGCCCCTTTAGGGTGATCCAGGGTTCGTTTTTCCTTTTTGGGCCTGTTTAGAAGTTGTTTAAGGCCCCTTTAGGGTGGTCCAGGGTTCGTTTTGCCCCTTTGAGCCTGTTTAGAAGGTGTTTAAGGCCTTTTTAGGGTGGTCCAGGGTTCGTTTTGCCCCTTTGAGCCTGTTTAGAAGTTGTTTAATGCCCCTTTTGGGTTGTCCAGGGTTCGTTTTTCCCCTTTGAGCCTGTTTAGAAGTTGTTTAAGGCCCCATGAGGGTGGTCCAGGGTTCGATTTGCCCCTTTGAGCCTGTTTAGAAGTTGTTTGGGGCCCCATGAGGGTGGTCCAGGGTTCGTTTTGCCCCTTTGGGAGTGTTTAGAAGTTGTTTGGGGCCCCTTTAGGGTGGTCCAGGGTTCGTTTTGCCCCTTTGAGCCTGTTTAGAAGTTGTTTTAGGCCCCTTTAGGGTGGTCCAGGGTTCGTTTTGCCCCTTTGAGCCTGTTTAGAAGTTGTTTAAGGCCCCATGAGGGTGGTCCAGGGTTCGTTTTGCCCCTTTGAGCCTGTTTAGAAGTTGTTTAAGGCCCCTTTAGGGTGGTCCAGGTTTCGTTTTGCCCCTTTGAGCCTGTTTAGAAGTTGTTTAAGGCCCCTTTAGGGTGGTCCAGGGTTGGTTTTGCCCCTTTGAGCCTGTTTAGAAGTTGTTTAAGGCCCCTTTAGGGTGGTCCAGGGTTCGTTTTGCCCCTTTGAGCCTATTTAGAAGTTGTTTAAGGCCCCATGAGGGTGGTCCAGGGTTCGTTTTGCCCCTTTGGGCCTATTTAGAAGTTGTTTAAGGCCCCCTTAGGGTGGTCCAGGGTTCGTTTTTCCTTTTTGGGCCTGTTTAGAAGTTGTTTAAGGCCCCTTTAGGGTGATCCAGGGTTCGTTTTGCCCCTTTGAGCCTGTTTAGAAGTTGTTTAAGGCCCCTTTAGGGTGATCCAGGGTTCGTTTTTCCTTTTTGGGCCTGTTTAGAAGTTGTTTAAGGCCCCTTTAGGGTGGTCCAGGGTTCGTTTTGCCCCTTTGGGCCTGTTTAGAAGTTGTTTAAGGCCCCTTTAGGGTGGTCCAGGGTTCGTTTTGCCCCTTTGAGCCTGTTTAGAAGTTGTTTAAGGCCCCTTTAGGGTGGTCCAGGGTTCGTTTTGCCCCTTTGAGCCTGTTTAGAAGTTGTTTAAGGCCCCATGAGGGTGGTCCAGGGTTCGTTTTGCCCCTTAGGGCCTGTTTAGAAGTTGTTTAAGGACCCATGAGGGTGGTCCAGGGTTCGTTTTTCCTTTTTGGGCCTGTTTAGAAGTTGTTTAAGGCCCCTTTAGGGTGATCCAGGGTTTGTTTTGCCCCTTTGAGCCTGTTTAGAAGTTGTTTAAGGCCCCTTTAGGGTGGTCCAGGGTTCGTTTTGCCCCTTTGGGCCTGTTTAGAAGTTGTTAAAGGCCCCATTAGGGTGGTCCAGGGTTCGTTTTGCCCCTTTGAGCCTGTTTAGAAGTTGTTTAAGGACCCATGAGGGTGGTCCAGGGTTCGTTTTGCCCCTTTGGGCCTGTTTAGAAGTTGTTTAAGGCCCCTTTAGGGTGGTCCAGGGTTCGTTTTGCCCCTTTGGACCTGTTTAGAAGTTGTTTAAGGCCCCTTTAGGGTGGTCCAGGGTTGGTTTTGCCCCTTTGAGCCTGTTTAGAAGTTGTTTAAGGCCCCTTTAGGGTGGTCCAGGGTTCGTTTTGCCCCTTTGAGCCTATTTAGAAGTTGTTTAAGGCCCCATGAGGGTGGTCCAGGGTTCGTTTTGCCCCTTTGGGCCTATTTAGAAGTTGTTTAAGGCCCCCTTAGGGTGGTCCAGGGTTCGTTTTTCCTTTTTGGGCCTGTTTAGAAGTTGTTTAAGGCCCCTTTAGGGTGATCCAGGGTTCGTTTTGCCCCTTTGAGCCTGTTTAGAAGTTGTTTAAGGCCCCTTTAGGGTGATCCAGGGTTCGTTTTTCCTTTTTGGGCCTGTTTAGAAGTTGTTTAAGGCCCCTTTAGGGTGGTCCAGGGTTCGTTTTGCCCCTTTGGGCCTGTTTAGAAGTTGTTTAAGGCCCCTTTAGGGTGGTCCAGGGTTCGTTTTGCCCCTTTGAGCCTGTTTAGAAGTTGTTTAAGGCCCCATGAGGGTGGTCCAGGGTTCGTTTTGCCCCTTAGGGCCTGTTTAGAAGTTGTTTAAGGACCCATGAGGGTGGTCCAGGGTTCGTTTTTTCCTTTTTGGGCCTGTTTAGAAGTTGTTTAAGGCCCCTTTAGGGTGATCCAGGGTTTGTTTTGCCCCTTTGAGCCTGTTTAGAAGTTGTTTAAGGCCCCTTTAGGGTGGTCCAGGGTTCGTTTTGCCCCTTTGGGCCTGTTTAGAAGTTGTTAAAGGCCCCATTAGGGTGGTCCAGGGTTCGTTTTGCCCCTTTGAGCCTGTTTAGAAGTTGTTTAAGGACCCATGAGGGTGGTCCAGGGTTCGTTTTGCCCCTTTGGGCCTGTTTAGAAGTTGTTTAAGGCCCCTTTAGGGTGGTCCAGGGTTCGTTTTGCCCCTTTGGACCTGTTTAGAAGTTGTTTAAGGACCCATGAGGGTGGTCCAGGGTTCGTTTTGCCCCTTTGGGCCTGTTTAGAAGTTGTTTAAGGCCCCTTTAGGGTGGTCCAGGGTTCGTTTTGCCCCTTTGAGCCTGTTTAGAAGTTGTTTAAGGCCCCTTTAGGGTGGTCCAGGGTTCGTTTTGCCCCTTTGAGCCTGTTTAGAAGTTGTTTAAGGCCCCTTTAGGGTGGTCCAGGGTTCGTTTTGCCCCTTTGAGCCTGTTTAGAAGTTGTTTAAGGCCCCTTTAGGGTGGTCCAGGGTTCGTTTTGCCCCTTTGAGCCTGTTTAGAAGTTGTTTAAGGCCCCTTTAGGGTGATCCAGGGTTCGTTTTGCCCCTTTGAGCCTGTTTAGAAGTTGTTTAAGGACCCATTAGGGTGGTCCAGGGTTCGTTTTGCCCCTTTGGGCCTGTTTAGAAGTTGTTTAAGGCCCCTTTAGGGTGATCCAGGGTTCGTTTTGCCCCTTTGAGCCTGTTTAGAAGTTGTTTAAGGCCCCTTTAGAGTGGTCCAGGGTTCGTTTTGCCCCTTTGAGCCTGTTTAGAAGTTGTTTAAGGACCCATGAGGGTGGTCCAGGGTTCGTTTTGCCCCTTAGGGCCTGTTTAGAAGTTGTTTAAGGACCCATGAGGGTGGTCCAGGGTTCGTTTTGCCCCTTTGGGCCTGTTTAGAAGTTGTTTAAGGCCCCTTTAGGGTGATCCAGGGTTCGTTTTGCCCCTTTGAGCCTGTTTAGAAGTTGTTTAAGGCCCCTTTAGGGTGGTCCAGGGTTCGTTTTGCCCCTTTGAGCCTGTTTAGACGTTGTTTAAGGCCCCTTTAGGGTGATCCAGGGTTCGTTTTGCCCCTTTGAGCCTGTTTAGAAGTTGTTTAAGGCCCCTTTAGGGTGGTCCAGGGTTCGTTTTGCCCCTTTGGGCCTGTTTAGAAGTTGTTTAAGGCCCCTTTAGGGTGGTCCAGGGTTCGTTTTGCCCCTTTGAGCCTGTTTAGAAGTTGTTTAAGGCCCCTTTTGGGTGGTCCAGGGTTCGTTTTGCCCCTTTGAGCCTGTTTAGAAGTTGTTTATGGCCTTTTTAGGGTGGTCCAGGGTTTGTTTTGCCCCTTTGAGCCTGTTTAGAAGTTGTTTAAGGCCCCTTTAGGGTGGTCCAGGGTTCGTTTTGCCCCTTTGAGCCTGTTTAGAAGTTGTTTAAGGCCCCTTTTGGGTGGTCCAGGGTTCGTTTTGCCCCTTTGGGCCTGTTTAGAAGTTGTTTAAGGCCCCTTTAGGGTGGTCCAGGGTTCGTTTTGCCCCTTTGAGCCTGTTTAGAAGTTGTTTAAGGCCCCTTTAGGGTGGTCCAGGGTTCGTTTTGCCCCTTTGGGCCTGTTTAGAAGTTGTTTAAGGCCCCTTTAGGGTGGTCCAGGGTTCGTTTTGCCCCTTTGAGTCTGTTTAGAAGTTGTTTAAGGCTCCTTTAGGGTGGTACAGGGTTCGTTTTGCCCCTTTGGGCTTGTTTAGAAGTTGTTTAAGGCCCCTTTAGGGTGGTCCAGGGTTCGTTTTGCCCCTTTGGGCCTGTTTAGAAGTTGTTTAAGGCCCCATTAGGGTGGTCCAGGGTTCGTTTTGCCCCTTTGAGCCTGTTTAGAAGTTGTTTAAGGCCCCATTAGGGTGGTCCAGGGTTCGTTTTGCCCCTTTGGGCCTGTTTAGAAGTTGTTTAAGGCCCCTTTAGGGTGGTCCAGGGTTCGTTTTGCCCCTTTGAGCCTGTTTAGAAGTTGTTTAAGGCCCCATTAGGGTGGTCCAGGGTTCGTTTTGCCCCTTAGGGCCTGTTTAGAAGTTGTTTAAGGCCCCTTTAGGGTGGTCCAGGGTTCGTTTTGCCCCTTTGAGCCTGTTTAGAAGTTGTTTAAGGACCCATGAGGGTGGTCCAGGGTTCGTTTTGCCCCTTTGGGCCTGTTTAGAAGTTGTTGAAGGCCCCTTTAGGGTGGTCCAGGGTTCGTTTTGCCCCTTTGAGCCTGTTTAGAAGTTGTTTAAGGCCCCTTTAGGGTGGTCCAGGGTTCGTTTTGCCCCTTTGAGCCTGTTTAGAAGTTGTTTAAAGCCCCTTTAAGGTGGTCCAGGGTTCGTTTTGCCCCTTTCAGCCTGTTTAGAAGTTGTTTAAGGACCCATTAGGGTGGTCCAGGGTTCGTTTTGCCCCTTTGAGCCTGTTTAGAAGTTGTTTAAGGCCCCTTTAGGGTGATCCAGGGTTCATTTTGCCCCTTTGAGCCTGTTTAGAAGTTGTTTAAGGACCCATTAGGGTGGTCCAGGGTTCGTTTTGCCCCTTTGGTCCTGTTTAGAAGTTGTTTAAGGCCCCTTTAGGGTGATCCAGGGTTCGTTTTGCCCCTTTGAGCCTGTTTAGAAGTTGTTTAAGGCCCCATGAGGGTGGTCCAGGGTTCGTTTTGCCCCTTTGAGCCTGTTTAGAAGTTGTTTAAGGACCCATGAGGGTGGTCCAGGGTTCGTTTTGCCCCTTTGGGCCTGTTTAGAAGTTGTTTAAGGCCCCTTTAGGGTGATCCAGGGTTCGTTTTGCCCCTTTGAGCCTGTTTAGAAGTTGTTTAAGGCCCCATGAGGGTGGTCCAGGGTTCGTTTTGCCCCTTTGAGCCTGTTTAGAAGTTGTTTAAGGCCCCTTTAGGGTGGTCCAGGGTTCGTTTTGCCCCTTTGGGCCTGTTTAGAAGTTGTTTAAGGACCCATGAGGGTGGTCCAGGGTTCGTTTTGCCCCTTTGAGCCTGTTTAGAAGTTGTTTAAGGCCCCTTTAGGGTGGTCCAGGGTTCGTTTTGCCCCTTTCAGCCTGTTTAGAAGTTGTTTAAGGCCCCTTTAAGGTGGTCCAGGGTTCGTTTTGCCCCTTTCAGCCTGTTTAGAAGTTGTTTAAGGACCCATTAGGGTGGTCCAGGGTTCGTTTTGCCCCTTTGAGCCTGTTTAGAAGTTGTTTAAGGCCCCTTTAGGGTGATCCAGGGTTCATTTTGCCCCTTTGAGCCTGTTTAGAAGTTGTTTAAGGACCCATTAGGGTGGTCCAGGGTTCGTTTTGCCCCTTTGGGCCTGTTTAGAAGTTGTTTAAGGCCCCTTTAGGGTGATCCAGGGTTCGTTTTGCCCCTTTGAGCCTGTTTAGAAGTTGTTTAAGGCCCCATGAGGGTGGTCCAGGATTCGTTTTGCCCCTTTGAGCCTGTTTAGAAGTTGTTTAAGGACCCATGAGGGTGGTCCAGGGTTCGTTTTGCCCCTTTGGGCCTGTTTAGAAGTTGTTTGGGGCCCCTTTAGGGTGATCCAGGGTTCGTTTTGCCCCTTTGAGCCTGTTTAGAAGTTGTTTAAGGCCCCATGAGGGTGGTCCAGGGTTCGTTTTGCCCCTTTGAGCCTGTTTAGAAGTTGTTTAAGGCCCCATGAGGGTGGTCCAGGGTTCGTTTTGCCCCTTTGAGCCTGTTTAGAAGTTGTTTAAGGACCCATGAGGGTGGTCCAGGGTTCGTTTTCCCTCTTAGGGCCTGTTTAGAAGTTGTTTAAGGACCCATGAGGGTGGTCCAGGGTTCGTTTTGCCCCTTTGGGCCTGTTTAGAAGTTGTTTAAGGCCCCTTTAGGGTGGTCCAGGGTTCGTTTTGCCCCTTTGAGCCTGTTTAGAAGTTGTTTAAGGACCCTTTAGGGTGATCCAGGGTTCGTTTTGCCCCTTTGAGCCTGTTTAGAAGTTGTTTAAGGCCCCTTTAGGGTGGTCCAGGGTTCGTTTTGCCCCTTTGGGCCTGTTTAGAAGTTGTTTAAGGCCCCATTAGGGTGGTCCAGGGTTCGTTTTGCCCCTTTGAGCCTGTTTAGAAGTTGTTTAAGGCCCCATTAGGGTGGTCCAGGGTTCGTTTTGCCCCTTTGGGCCTGTTTAGAAGTTGTTTAAGGCCCCATTAGGGTGGTCCAGGGTTCGTTTTGCCCCTTTGAGCCTGTTTAGAAGTTGTTTAAGGCCCCTTTCGGGTGGTCCAGGGTTCGTTTTGCCCCTTTGAGCCTGTTTAGAAGTTGTTTGGGGCCCCTTTAGGGTGGTCCAGGGTTCGTTTTGCCCCTTTGGGCCTGTTTAGAAGTTGTTTAAGGCCCCTTTAGGGTGGTCCAGGGTTCGTTTTGCCCCTTTGGGCCTGTTTAGAAGTTGTTTGGGGCCCCTTTAGGGTGGTCCAGGGTTCGTTTTGCCCCTTTGGGCCTGTTTAGAAGTTGTTTGGGGCCCCATTAGGGTGGTCCAGGGTTCGTTTTGCCCCTTTGAGCCTGTTTAGAAGTTGTTTAAGGCCCCTTTAGGGTGGTCCAGGGTTCGTTTTGCCCCTTTGAGCCTGTTTAGAAGTTGTTTAAGGCCCCTTTAGGGTGGTCCAGGGTTCGTTTTGCCCCTTTGAGCCTGTTTAGAAGCTGTTTAAGGCCCCTTTAGGGTGGTCCAGGGTTCAACCTAGAGCCACGGATGATGGGTTGTGTTGTCAAATTTCGAGGTTGGGGGGCCTGTAGTTTTGTTGTTTTGTCCGCTGCCCTGATGCCATCACTCTTTTATATATATATAGATTTAGAGCTTGGTTGGGTCTCAGCCCCAGCCCAACCCCAAACATCCCTGGGAGGATTAATCTGATCATTTACCAAGCCTAAAAACTGGTTTGGTAGGAAGCCTTCAGGCCATAGACATACCCCTTATAGTGGTTTACATTGACAAAACATTTTTAGAGCTTCTCCTATATCAATAAACAGATGGAGGTGAAGACTCAAGTATATACACAAAACTGGGGTCCAGCCATAGACATTGAATCCTGATATACTATATGTACTTGGGAAAGTGTATCTCTGGAGCCAACATTAGGCTGTGACTATTGACCTTAACCCCGTCACCCCAAGAAACACCCACACATACAGACTATATATATATATATATCGACCCAGCTCTTTCTCGCTGTCTATGGGGTGCTTCTTTCCTTTTTTCCTAACTTCTTAACTGTTGCAAAAATTTATCTAATTCAAACTGCCAGCTCCAATATGTTACTACTAGCTGTGCCCGGTCACGCGTTGCTGTGGCGAAGTATGGTTGTATGGGAAATAAAGTATTGGGGAATTGGTGGTAGTTACGGTAAAGGGTCAAGGTTTTCCCCTGACATTAAGTCCATTATAAATGGGTTATATAGCTGTGTGGAAGGGCCTTGAGTCTACACTGCCATATAATCCTGTTAAAATCAGATAATCTGTATTTTATAGGCAGTGTGGAAGAGGCCTAAGTGAGGCCTAACTCTGCCTGTCCCCAGGACGGAGCTTAGCCTTCTAACTGGCAGCAATTGGATAAAAACAATTCTTCCTCTCCCTCTAATTAGGACTTCATTTTCCTTTTCTTTTTGTTGTATGAACGTAGAGGCATGGATGAGGGGTTGTTCTGCCAAGTTTAGTGTTTCTGGGATGCGTAGTTTTGTTGTTTTGTCCTAGGCCAAAATTTCATTACCCTTTTATATATATAGATTCTGTTTCTACAACCTAATCCCTGTTGTATAGTAGGACCAGCGCAAGATCCATTAGACCCAAGGTTATCAAATATCATAGCTTATATTATGTATTGGAAACCACTCTGAGCCCCTCGAGGAGAGAGGGCAGTATATAAATAGTTTTATTATTATTATATTATATGTGACTTTGGACTATGTGGCTGCCTTGAAAAACAACACAAATTCTTCCCATGGACTCCCTGATGAGAGACTGATTGCTAACAACCCCCAGGACTTATCAAGAACTTTGTTGACCCATTTGATTGACAGTTTCTCAAGCCTCATTTTTTGTGTAGAGATTATTCCAACCTTCCAAAGTCCATTAGTACTAAATGAGATGTTTGAATAGCTGCCAAACTTTATAAAAATGTGCTGCACTTTTCTGTATGAGTTAATATAATAATAATAATAATAATAATAATAATAACTTTATTTTTGTACCCCGCCTCCATCTCCCCGAGGGGACTCGAGGTGGCTTACAAATACAAAACGAACAAACAATAACATCAGGTACCGAAAAACGCACGAATCAAATTTAAAAAAATAAAAATAAAATCACAACCATTAATAGAACACAAGTTAAAACACAACAATAAAGTCATCAAAATGAACTGGGCAAAAGTGCGCTAAGTAAGTCGTAAGCATGAGGAAGTTAAAAGTGCTATAAGATCATGGGGAGGACCGTTGAAATGGGGGTGAACCCTGTGGCTATATTTTAAAAAATGACAGTTCTTTTGGCAGTTACGCTGTTCTGTCACTCATCTGGCCAGGGGAATAAACCTCTGCTATTGCCTCCAAACCAGGTTATGTTTTCCCTGGCTTTCAAAGTAGCACGGTTTGCTTGGGAACAGGACTCTACTGCCCTCTGGTGGCAGATAGGCTGATTTTGGCAACACCATGGTTTACACATTGAACAACCCATTGGTGTTGAACTGGAAATCAAAGCAAAATCAACACATTGCTTGACCAACGCCCACCCTGCCAGGCGGGCACACACTTCCTGAATATTCCCCATTCTAGCCAATTTCCCAACCTGTGCGGTTGTGTTTCGCATCCTCCAGCTCACAATTCATTGTGAGGACTGCACTTTGCAGCTTTGAGATCTGATCCCGGAACTGCGTCTTTGCTGCACAGAAAGAAAGAAGAGCAACAGAGAGAATTTTATATATAATGTGTGTGTGTGTGTGTGTGTGTGTGTGTGTGTACACATGCACACATATATATATACACACACACATATATATGCATACACCGGCTGTTAGGAATAGTGGGAGTTGAAGTCCAAAACAGCCTGAGAACCATAGTTTACCCATGCCTAATATATCTAATACATACACACACAAACACACTCACACCATATATGTAATACTAATATATGTATATATATATATATACACACACACACTATATATATATAATACTAACATATATATATATATACACACACACACCATATATAATGCTTATATATATATATATATACATACACACATACATACATACACACACAAACACACTCACTGTCAAGGACAGAACGCCACAAGATTCAAAGTAACAGAGTTTATTAGGTTACAGAACTCAAAACATGCCCGTAAAACACAAGGGCCAGGCAGTATTTGCCTTTAGGAGCAAAAAGGGACAAAATAAATGTTCAAAAGATAAACCGGATTAAACCGGAGTTTAATCCGGGTAAAAAACAAACTGCTTGCTTCAGCCTGAATATAAACAAAACGAAAGCCAAGGAACAAAAGATACAAAGAATGCAACTAATTGGCAGCAGATTCCTCTCTGCTGCCAACACTGTGCTTAGAGTAACTTGCGTCGCTCCCACACACACACAGCAGACAGGATTTCCAACACGAACAGATCAGCCAGGGATTGTAGCAGTAGAGTAGACCAGTTCCGTTCCGTAGATCAAAGCCAGGAGCAGACGTTTGTAGTTTTCCAAGTCCAAGAAGGGGGGAAGACAAGCCGTGGTCAGTTCAGTCCGAGTTTTCAAAGCAGGAGATGGCGTCCGTCAAGAAGACGACGGAAGGTCAAGCTAATAAGAGTAAGCACAGGTTTGCACAAACAAATGCCCACACAATTCCTCCCGCCGTCTGACCCTGGATTCCAAACAACTTACGTCTCAGCACAGGAAAACACACCAGTCTTCAGGAAAGCGTCCCACACACACAGATCCCAAGCGTTTGCCCAGATTACCTTGCCCAACGCAATTTGCAATTGCTCCCAAGCCCCATTTTATGCCAGTTACAAATCCTCATCACTGTCAGCTGTCCTCCTTAACCCGGGCGTTTCCTCATCACTTTCCTCGTCAGAGCTGGAACACCTCTGACTACGCCCAACAGCATCTCCAGCTGTGGATCCCGTCCCATCCCTCCAGCTAAGCCATGGGTCTAATCCTGAAGGTCCCCATTCATCTTCTATCCCATCATGGCCAGTGGCACCCAATTCCTCCCTTACCCGAGTCCAATCCATCTCATCCTCCTCCGAGCTAACCAGCCCCTCCTCCATTCTCTCCGTAAACCCCTCTTCGTCAGATGGTGCTGCAAATATGTCTCGCAGTCTTTTTCTCTCTCGCTCCTCGAGAGTATCTGACTCTCGAGGAGTCTTACGCCCACGTTTGTCAGTAACAGAGCCATGAGGCTCAATCATAACACTATCCCCTCTCACAAAGGCCTCCTCCCCCGATGGCGGAGAAGTGGCAGTGATACCCTCCGCTATAGCACCACGACGACTAGAGGTATCAAGTTTCAACAGCGAACGATGAAAGACTGGATGGACCTTTAAACTAGACGGTAAACGCAAACGAAACGCAACGGAAGAAATCTTTTTAACGATAGGAAAGGGACCCAAATACCGAGGCGCAAACTTTCCCCCAGCCTGTTTAATATGTTTGGAAGATAACCACACCAAATCCCCTTCTTCCAACTCCTCCCCTGCCTGCCTGTGGCGGTCAGCCTGAGTCTTCTGCGTTGCCTTAGCTTCCAACAGTAAGCGACGGGCAACATCATGCAATGCAGCCATTTCCGAAGAGCGGTACACAGGGTCCGAAGAGACCACATTGGTCGACGGCGCCACACCTCCCCGTGGATGAAAACCATAAGTTAGCTCAAATGGCGTATGCTGACTAGACGTGTGCACCGCATTGTTGTAAGCGAATTCCGCCACCGGTAACCACTTCACCCAAGCCGTGGGTTGATCTAAACAAAAACAACGCAAATACTGCTCTAAGAGCCCATTAACCCGTTCCGACTGTCCATCCGTCTGTGGATGAAAGGCTGAAGAAACGTTTAACTTAGTCCCCAAGCACTCATGGAAGTGTTTCCAAAAGCGTGACACAAATTGCGGAGCCCTATCTGAAATAATCACCTCGGGTGCTCCGTGCAACCGATAGATGTGCTTAGTAAATAGTAAGGCCAACGTAGGGGCCGCCGGAATGGTTGAACAAGGAATAAAATGAGCCAGTTTACTAAATAAATCCACCACCACCCAAATACAAGTATAACCCCCAGACTTAGGCAAATCTGAAATAAAATCCATGGAAATGATTTGCCATGGCCTCTCCGGAACAGGTAGAGACGACAACAACCCTCTAGGGCGCCCAACAGGCGTCTTACTCTGTTGGCAAACGGCGCAGCTGTCACAAAAGCGCAGAATGTCTTGCCGCATCTTTGGCCACCAGTAGCTCCTGGTGATAAGCTGTACGGTCTTGAACCTGCCAAAGTGCCCAGCCATGGGTTCGTCATGGTGGGCTCTAATCACCTCCAACCTGAGGGCCCCCACTGGTACGTAGACCTGCCCCCTGCGTACCAATACCCCGTCTTGATCTTGTAGATGCGACAGTATGGTACGGTTACCTGCTGAGAGCAGCATCAGTTGCTCCTGAGTCCACACATCATCCCTCTGAGCCTCAAGGATCTGGTCATGTAACCCGAGCTCATTATCTACAACACACAGAGAGGCAGTAGGCAAGATGGTCTGACATACTACCTGCTCATTGGTCTTAAACTCCGGCTTGCGGGATAAAGCATCGGCCCGCAAGTTTGCCTTCCCCTCCACGAACTGCACCTTGAAGTTAAACCTGGAGAAAAACAAAGCCCATCGGATTTGACGCTGGTTTAACTTCTTTGCTGTTTGCAAGTGCTCTAAGTTCTTGTGATCAGATCTGACCACGATCTGGTGCCGTGCCCCTTCAAGCCAGTGCCGCCACACCTCAAACGCCACCTTAATCGCCAACAACTCCTTCTCCCATATGGTATAGTTCTGCTCGAAGGGTGTTAGTTGCCGCGAGTAAAATCCACAGGGACGCAAGGTCCCTGAGGAATCCTTCTGAGACAATACAGCCCCCAACGCGTAGCTAGAAGCGTCCGCTTCTACCACGAACGGTTTGTCAATATCAGGATGGGTTAGTATGTTGTCCGATTGAAAACTAGACTTAAGTTGTAGAAACGCCTCGTGAGCTTCCCGCCCCCACACAAATGGCTGTTTCTTACGCAGGAGCTGCGTCAAAGGTACCGTGAGCTTTGCAAAATTCGGAATAAACTCCCGGTAGTAATTAGCGAAACCTAAGAACCTTTGTACATCCTTCTTAGTCTTCAGCTCTTGCCATGAGTTGACGGCGTCAACCTTATGTGGGTCCATTTTAAGTTCCCTACCTGACACTACATGACCTAGGAACTCCACTTCAGGCACATGAAAGACGCACTTGGAAGCCTTGGCGAAAAGCCCATTAGCCCGCAGTCGGTGCAGAACCTGCTTGACATGTTGACGATGTTCTTTCTCGTCCTTAGAAAAAATCAAGATATCATCCAAATAAATCACTAAAAATTGGTCAATTAGGTCCCTGAACACATCGTTCATGAACCTCTGGAAGACCGCAGGAGCATTACAAAGCCCAAAAGGCATGACTCGGAACTCGTGGCATCCGAAACACGTGTTAAATGCCGTCTTCCATTCATCCCCTTCCCGTATACGGATTAAGTTATAGGCCCCCCGCAGGTCAAGCTTGGTAAAGACCTTAGCCCCTTGCACCCTTGATAACAGTTCCGAGATTAAGGGTAGCGGGTACCTATCCCGAATGGTGTATTTGTTTAGGATCCGATAGTCACAGACCAGCCTAAGTTCCCCAGTCTTTTTGGCTACAAAGAATACTGGTGCTGCAGTTGGAGAACTAGATGGGCGAATAAACCCCTTGGCTAAATTTTCATCTAGAAACTCCCGCAAAGCTTGCCTTTCCGGTACAGTCAAGGCATACAGCCTCCCTGCTGGCAATTTCGCACCTTCTGCCAACTTGATGGCGCAATCATATGGCCTGTGCGGTGGTAATTTGTCCGCTTCTCTTTTACAAAATACATCAGAGAACTCCCCATACTCAGCAGGCACTCCCTCCATATCAGAATGAGTAACATTTAGAGTGCAACAATCCTGCCTCTTTAAGATCACTTTACGTGTCGCCCAATCTACTTGTGGGTTTACTACAGCTAGCCAATCCATCCCCAGGATCACATCATATCTAGGCAAGCTCGTAATATCCCACACAAACGTTCCCGTTACTCCCTGCACCTCCCACATTACTGCTGAGGTTTCATGGTTAACCACCCCAGTCTCCAGCAGTCTCCCATCTGCTCCTTCCACCCATACGTCGCATGCCTTGCGCACTCTAGGAATGCCATGCTTCTTAGCAAACTCAATATCTACATAAGAGACCGTAGCCCCTGAGTCCAGCAGTGCCAAAGTAGAAACAAGTTCCCTTCCCCCAACAGATAATGTAATGGGTACGAAAACATGCTTCCTCCCCTCAGTTGACTGCTTGAGGAGCCCTAGTGCGTTGGACTCACGTCGCACTAGGGCTGGCCTTTTCCCGAAAGCTGGGAAGGTTTCACATTACAATTTTTGGCAAAATGCCCAGCATTCCCACAGTACAAACACAAGCCCAGCTGCCTCCTACGGCTCTTTTCCTCGGTAGACAGCTTTTTAAAGACCCCAAGCTCCATAGGCTCTTCCCCCATCACCACAGGTGCCCTGGTTACATGCATGGGTGGCGCACACATTGCTTTTGAGTGTTTACGAGCCTCGAACCTTGCGTCTAAGCGCAGCACCTTAGCTACTAAGGCGTCCCAACTTTCAGCCGGCTCCAAGCGTGCTAATTCATCCTGGAGCATATCACTTAACCCGGCAGTAAATAAAAGCATGAATGCATTTTCCCCCCAATCCAGCTGGTGGCGATACAGGTTAAACTTATTTAAGTAATCCAAAACAGTCCCCTTTCCCTGTTTCAACCGATACAGAGCCCACCCAGCGTTCTCCGTGCGGAGAGGATCCCCAAAAGTATCATTTAACAACTTTTTGAAATTATTCAAATTGTCCTTGACTGGGTCATTTCCCAAAATTAAATTAGTGGCCCATTGTCCTGCGGGACCGGTCAACAAACTCAAAATAAAGGCCACCTTGCTAGTGTCTGTAGGAAAAGCATGAGCACTGAGCTGAGAAAAATAAAGCTCCACTTGTGCCAAAAAAGTTGGCAACTTGCACCTGGTTCCGTCAAAGCGTTCAGGAGTCAAAACATGTCCTTTCACAGCATAAGCTGTTTGGCTAACGGTAAAGGCCGTTTGCAGTTGGTCAAATTTGGCCCTTAACTCATCCATCGTCTTCCTGACGGGTTTATTGCTGCAATAAACTTCTTTTGGCGTTGGGCAATCTGTCAAGGACAGAACGCCACAAGATTCAAAGTAACAGAGTTTATTAGGTTACAGAACTCAAAACATGCCCGTAAAACACAAGGGCCAGGCAGTATTTGCCTTTAGGAGCAAAAAGGGACAAAATAAATGTTCAAAAGATAAACCGGATTAAACCGGAGTTTAATCCGGGTAAAAAACAAACTGCTTGCTTCAGCCTGAATATAAACAAAACGAAAGCCAAGGAACAAAAGATACAAAGAATGCAACTAATTGGCAGCAGATTCCTCTCTGCTGCCAACACTGTGCTTAGAGTAACTTGCGTCGCTCCCACACACACACAGCAGACAGGATTTCCAACACGAACAGATCAGCCAGGGATTGTAGCAGTAGAGTAGACCAGTTCCGTTCCGTAGATCAAAGCCAGGAGCAGACGTTTGTAGTTTTCCAAGTCCAAGAAGGGGGGAAGACAAGCCGTGGTCAGTTCAGTCCGAGTTTTCAAAGCAGGAGATGGCGTCCGTCAAGAAGACGACGGAAGGTCAAGCTAATAAGAGTAAGCACAGGTTTGCACAAACAAATGCCCACACAATTCCTCCCGCCGTCTGACCCTGGATTCCAAACAACTTACGTCTCAGCACAGGAAAACACACCAGTCTTCAGGAAAGCGTCCCACACACACAGATCCCAAGCGTTTGCCCAGATTACCTTGCCCAACGCAATTTGCAATTGCTCCCAAGCCCCATTTTATGCCAGTTACAAATCCTCATCACTGTCAGCTGTCCTCCTTAACCCGGGCGTTTCCTCATCACTTTCCTCGTCAGAGCTGGAACACCTCTGACTACGCCCCACAGCATCTCCAGCTGTGGATCCCGTCCCATCCCTCCAGCTAAGCCATGGGTCTAATCCTGAAGGTCCCCATTCATCTTCTATCCCATCATGGCCAGTGGCACCCAATTCCTCCCTTACCCGAGTCCAATCCATCTCATCCTCCTCCGAGCTAACCAGCCCCTCCTCCATTCTCTCCGTAAACCCCTCGAAAGACTCTTCGTCAGATGGTGCTGCAAATATGTCTCGCAGTCTTTTTCTCTCTCGCTCCTCGAGAGTATCTGACTCTCGAGGAGTCTTACGCCCACGTTTGTCAGTAACAGAGCCATGAGGCTCAATCATAACACTCACACCATATATAATACTAAATATATATACACACACACACACATACACACACACAAACACACTCACACCATATATAATACTAACACACACATACACACACACACAAACATGCTCACACCACATATAATACTAATATATATATATTTATACACACACATACAAACATACACACAAACACACACACAACATATATGTAATACTAATATATATATACACACACGCACACAAACACACTCACAACATATATGTAATACTAATATATATATACACACACACATGCACACACAGAAATACACTCACACCATATTTAATACTAATATGTATATACAGTATATATATATACATACACACACATGCACATATACACACACAAACACACTCACACCATATATAATACTAATATATACACACACACACACACACATACACACACACACACAAACATGCTCACACCACATATAATACTTATATATATTTATACACACATACAAACATACACACAAACACACTCACAACATATATGTAATACTTATATATACAGTAGAGTCTCACTTATCCAAGCTAAACGGGCCGGCAGAAGCTTGGATAAGCGAATATCTTGGATTATAAGGAATGATCAAGGAAAAGCCTATTAAACATCAAATTAGGTTATGATTTTACAAATTAAGCACCAAAACTTCATGTTATACAACAAATTTGACAGAAAAAGTAGTTCAATACGCAGTAATGTTATGTTGTAATTACTGTATTTACGAATTTAGCACCAAAATATCACGATATATTGGAAACATTGACTACAAAAATGGCTTGGATTATCCAGAGGCTTGGATAAGCGAGGCTTGGATTAGTGAGACTCTACTGTATATATATATATATATACAGTATATATATATACACATACACACACACACTCACACACACACATACACACAAACACACTCACACTATATATATAATACTAATACACACACACACACATTCAACTGGTCCAAAAATACTATAGAATTGCATTGGAGTTCTTGGAAAATACCTGCAAGGGACATGTTTTGCTAGATGTGGATCAATGAAGCCACAGATCAGAGTGAACCCCATAAATGGCAATGCGCCATGCTTTTCAATGGGCGCAGAGGGCATCATTCTGCATTTTCCATCCTTACCTTCCTTCACCTCCTCGGTCAGGTTTTTGGCCATCGCGTTGATCTTTGCCACCAATTTAGCTTCACTTGCTCCTGGATGGGTGGACATGAGCCAAGTTACTCTTCACCTGCTCCAATTCCCCCCAATATTTTGCACTATTTTGCACATTTATTCTTGTGCAAAAAAAGAGAGGTTTCATCCCAATCTCTCTTTATTTACCTTTTTCCTTCAGAGAAGCCAACTCTGAGAAAAGGGTCTGGTTGATGCTCTTGAGGTTTCCCTGCATTCCTGACAAATCCGCGTTCAGCTTGCGCCCTGGGGTGAAGAAGAGCAGAGTCAGTGGGTGCGTCCACACTGTAGAGTTAATGCAGTTTGACACCGCTTTAGTTGCCATGGCTGAATGTGGGAGTTTTAGTTTGGGAAGGAACCTGTTCTCTTTGGCAGAGGAGGCTGAAGGCCTTGTGAAACCACAACTTCCAGTATTCCGCCGCACTTCATTTCTGTTCCATTTCAATATGTGTATTTTATTTTAAAAAAGTATACCGTGTTTCCCCGAAAATAAGACAGTGTCTTATATTAATTTTTGCTCCCAAAGATGTGCTAGGTCTTATTTTCAGGGGATGTCTTATTTTTCCATGAAGAAGAATTCACATTTATTGTTGGACAAAAAAATAAACATTTATTATATACTGTACAGTAGTTGTCATCACAAACCAGCATAACCAGACAAACTGTGAATCCGATCAAGAATTTCTTGTTATAACCATTATTTCCATGTACAAATGGTATGTACATTTACAAATCCTGCATACTCTGGTGTTCTGTTTGGCAGGCGCTGGGCATTCTTCCAAACAAAAACTTTGCTAGGTCTTACTTTTGGGAGAGGCCTTATATTTAGCAATTCAGCAAAACTTCTACTAGGTCTTATTTTTTGGGGATGTCTTATTTTTGGGGAAACAGGGTATGTTTATATATTTTTTTATTGAATGTATTTGATGATGATGATGATGATGATGATGATGTATTTTAACTATATTGTGCCCCACCTTGAGCCATAAGGAGAAGCTGGTAATAAATAAACAATATATATTTGTTCATGTTTTTATATTATTATTATTATTATTATTACTTTATTTTATTATGACACAGCAAACAAGATAGATATGCTGGATGTCGTATCACAAAATCACAAGTCGAACACTTCCCAAGTGTCTAGGACTGTGTGATGTGTTATTATTATTATTATTATTATTATTATTATTATTATTATTATTATTAAGTGGTGTCCACCTTTAAACAGAGGTTGTACGGGCCTCTCTCTGGAGAGCTTTATCTTGACAGAATGGGGTAGGACTAGATGACCTTTGGGGGTTCCTTCCAACCTTATGAAGTCTATGTACCCATTTCAAGGCAAAGGAATTGTAATTGCTATATTGTTGTTGTTATTATTAAGTGGTGTCCATCTTTAAATAGAGGTTGCTATATTATTATTATTATTATTATTATTATTATTCATTATAACATATAATATATTATTATTTATTTATAATATATTATTATTTGGAAATGACAACCTTCTTCAAGCCTTCTCTAGTAATAAATTTATCTATGATCCTGTTGTTTACAGTTTTCTATATATACAATAGAGTCTTTGTTTTCCTAACAGATCAGAGATAACAGGTTATTCAGTCTAACAACTGAAACCATTGCCTTGCATAATTACATCTGGCTGTATACCACAAGAGAAGATTCTGTTCTAAAGAAGTTTTATCTCATGTCTGAAAAGTCATGCTTTTCTAAAATGTTATCATCTCCAAAAGGTGTTTTCCAAAAGTTCCAAACTGCATGATTCTAATATATACAGGAGAGTCTCACTTATCCAACTTTAGATAAGCGAAAATGTTGGATAATAAGGAGGGATTAAGGAAAAACCTATTTAACGTCAAATTACATTATGATTTTACAAATTAAGCACGAAAAACATCATGTTTTACAACAAATCGACAGAAAATCTAAATGATTCTAATGCACTTTATCTATTTATGAATTTGTTACCCATAATGTGCACCGTACACTTTGCTTATCCACTATTGCAACCTCATTGTTTTTAACCTGATGTTTTAATTCTGCGTTGTGTTTTTTAACTTATTGTGTATATTATATATATATATTTTTAATTGGTTTTGTTTTTGTCCTGATGTTTTATATTTTATCATTGTTTGTATTTTGATTTTGCTGTAAGCCGCCCCGAGTCCCCTTCCGGGGAGATGGAGGCGGGATACAAATAAACTTATTATTATTATTATTATTATTATTATTATTATTATTATTATTATTATTATTAAAAGGCAGTTCAATACACTGTAATATTATGTAGTAATCACTGTATTTACGAATTAAACACCAAAACATTTTATTGTTTATTTATTTATTTATTTACATCACTTTTACCCCGCCTTTCTCTCCGAGGAGACTCAAAGCGGCTTACAGTAAATAGGCAAAAATTCAATGCCTAAAAACAATGTAAAAACAACGATTCATATAAAACAATCTACGAAACAACAGTTCATATAAAACAGATACCATTACAAAATAAAATCACATTATATAAAAATTTAAGAATGCCCAAGATTAAAATCCATCGCAATGTATTGCAAATACTGACTACAAAAACATTGGCTACTAACAAACTGACTACAAATAAAGATAGAACTGCAGAAAATGAACTTACAGTAGCAACATTGTTGGAAATTTAAATCCATGAAAAGTTCAGTCCTTGCTGCCTAGAGAAACAGCTGAGGATCAGGGCGGGAGGCAAAATGCGTTGGATAATCCAGAACATATAAGTGAAGGTTGGATAAGTGAGACTCTACTGCAGGGGTCCCCAAACTAAGGCCCGGGGGCCGGATGCGGCCCTCCAAGGTAATTTACCTGGCCCTCGCCCTCATTTATAATATAATATTTTTATATCAGTTTTAATAATATAATATATTGTATATACATATAATATTGATAATAATAATATCATTTATACAATATAATACTAACAATAATATCATATAATAATGTTAATTATATGTTATATATTACATATAATATTACAGTATAGTGGTATAGTTCAATATAGTATAATGCTAATATTGTGCTATGCTAATAATATAATATACTAGCTGTGCCCAGCCACGCGTTGCTGTGGCGAAGTCTGGTGGTATGGGAAATAAAGTATTGAGGAATTGGTGGTAGTTAAGGTCAAGGGTCCCCTGGGCTGAGTGGGTTGCTAGGAGACTAAGTGAGCGGAGCTTAGCCTTCTAACTGGCAGCAACTGGATAAAAACAATTATTCCTCTCCCTCTAATTAGGACTTTATTTTTCTTTTCTTTTTGTTGTATCAACCTAGAGGCATGGATGAGGGGTTGTGATGTCAATTTTCGAGGTTGTGGGGTGTTTACTTTTGTTGTTTTGTCCGCTGCCGTGATGCCATCACTCTTTTATATATATAGATTGTATGTACATACAGCTGCTCTGAGTCCCCTTTGGGATGAGAAGGGTGGGATATAAATGTAGTAAATAAATGTAGTAAATGAATAAATAAATAATTTTGGACTTAGGCTCGCCCAAAGTCTGAAATGACTTGAAGACACACAACAACAACAACAACAACAACAATTAACCTGACTATCTCATTGACCAGAAGCAGGCCCACACTTCCTATTGAAATCCTGATAGGTTTATGTTGGTTAAAATTATTTTCATTTTTAAATATTGTATTGTTCTTTCATTGTTATTGTTGTTGTTTTGCACTACAAATAAGATATGTGCAGTGTGCATAGGGATTTGTTCGTTTTTTTTCCCCAAATGATAATTCGGCCCCTCAACAGTCTGAAGGATTGTGGACCGGCCCTCTGCTTTAAAAGTTTGAGGACGGACCCCTGCTCTACTGTATATATGTGTGACATGTTTCGCACTCACCGCTGAAGCCGAAGACCACCATGGCGAGGAGGAGGCAGCCAAGGACCCCCAGAAGGACGAGGATCAGGCGGCGGCCGGAGCAGGTGCGGCGTCCCCAGGACGGGCGGGGGGCAAAATCTGCAAGGAGACGGAAGCATTTCAGGGGGAAAGCCTTTCCTGGGGATTCTGGGTCTTCTGATGCACTTGTGTGGCATCAACCTTGGCTGAGGGCAGAGAGGAACCCACCTCTCCCAAGGGGAAGCCCACCTTCGTCCTCGGCCTCCAAGGATTTCGCCTCTGCCGTCATTCTGGACAGAAGGACACTGCAATGAGGACCCGACAAAAGGGTTATTTATTTATGTATTTATTTACAGTATTTATATCCCGCCCTTCTTTCTTTCTCACCCCGAAGGGGACTCAGGGCGGATCACATTATATACATACAGGGCACACATTCCATGCCCAGATACACATTGAACCGAGACAGAGACAGACACAGAGGCAATTTAACTTTATCCAGGCACTTTTATCCAGTCTACTTTTACAATCTCTCAGTTTTAATCCATGTTTTTATTAGTTCTTGTTTTTTATTGGCTAATGTTTTATTTTTATTTTTTATTTTTTTTATTGTGCAAGTTGTTGTCTATTGCTGTGTTTTATACTGCTACTGTTTTTATTCGGGCTTGGCCCCATGTAAGCCGCCCTGAGTCCCCTTCGGGGAGATGGAGGCGGGGTATAAAAATAAAGTTATTATTATTATTATTATTATTATTATTATTAACCTTCTCCTGAGGGGATGTTCGATTCCGGCCACAGGGGGGAGCAGCTGCTTCATCATCCACTCTGACCGCACTTCCTCATTCCAACGTAATAAATTAGTTAAATTTGCCTCCCCACTTTTTGATAAGTGGTACCTTATTTCCTACTTGATAGATGCAACTATCTTTCGGGTTGCTAGGTCAGCAACAAGCAGGGGCTATTTTTAAAAAAATTTTAATTGACGGGTGCTCACCCTGCCACAGGCTGGCCTCGAACTCATGACCTCATGGTCAGAGTGATTTATTGCAGCAGCTGCTCACCAGCCTGCGCCACAGCCCGGTTAAGACCACTGGGTTAAGACCATCTGTCCCTTTCTTTCTTTTCCCCTTCCCTCCCTCCTTCTATCAATTTATTTTTCCTCCCTTCCTCCTTTCCTCCTTCCTTGCATCTTTCTGCTTCTCTTTCTCTCTCTCTCTCTGTCACTCTTCACGTTCACACATGGATTTCTCACCTTCGGTAAATCCAAATGCAGGGTTTCAGACTTTCTCTTCTTCCATCACTGTGGATCAAACTCTCCCTATCGATTCCTTTCGCCAGTGATCTTTGAACTGTCAATATTGTTTCCTCTCTGGATTCAAATTGGGGCCTTTCCAAAAAGAAGCCAAAGTTGGGAAACTTCCGTCCGGAAAGGCTGGCGGGGATAACACCCTCCCCTCCTTGCGGATTGACTGACGGGTTCTCTTCTCCCCGTTGTGCTGTGGGTCAGTCTTCCACCGGAAAAAGCACCAAGACACACGCTGGTAGATTCCAACAGGTTTTATTGTACAGAATACCAGAACCTTCTCTTTGGCCCATTTTTATAGGGGCTCTTGCATACCAGAGGGTAATTGAGGTTTTATGGATTGTTAGGTTCTCTTCTTCCAGTTGTGCTGTGGGTCAGTCTTCCACCGGAAAAAGCACCAAGACACACGCTGGTAGATTCCAACAGGTTTTATTGTACAGAATACCAGAACCTTCTCTTTGGCCCATTTTTATAGGGGCTCTCGCATACCAGAGGGTAATTGAGGTTTTATGGATTGTTAGGTTCTCTTCTTCCAGTTGTGCTGTGGGTCAGTCTTCCACCGGAAAAAGCACCAAGACACACGCTGGTAGATTCCAACAGGTTTTATTGTACAGAATAACAGAACCTTCTCTTTGGCCCATTTATATAGGGGCTCTCACATACCAGAGGGTAATTGAGGTTTTATGGCTGGCATCTGTTCTTTGTCAGCCGACCGGCGATGTCAAAGATTAGAGATCATGACAGATAGATAGATAGATAGATAGATAGATAGATAGATAGATAAGAGAAAGAGAATGGCTAGATGGGTGTTAGATAGATAGATAGATAGATAGATAGATAGATAGATAGATAGATAGATAGATAGATAGATAGATAGATAGATAAGAGAAAGAGAATGGCTAGATGGGTGTTAGATAGATAGATAGATAGATAGATAGATAGATAGATAGATAGATAGATAGATAGATAGATAGATAGATAGATAAGAGAAAGAGAATGGCTAGATGGGTGTTAGATAGATAGATAGATAGATAGATAGATAGATAGATAGATAGATAGATAGATAGATAGATAGATAGATAGATAGATAGATGATAGATAAATGATAGAGAGGAGAGAGAGAGAGATGATAGGAAGGAAGGAAGGAAGGAGAGAGAGAGAGGATAGATAAATAGATAAAGAGATAGACAGGTAAGTAGTCTCAGAGAGCATGAATTCCAGAGGTGCTCTCACAAATGAACGGGAGGAAAGAGATGTCCGGCCAGAGAGTGACCGATTGGTGCCTGTCCTGGTCGGCTCAGCCCTTCAGCTCCATCTCGCAGATCCAGTAGAACGAGCGGGAGCAGTGGTTGTCATTCCATTCCCCGTTGTGTGTCATGTGGACGCAGTCTTCGCCGCCACCGAGGTTGTGTCCGTACCAGTGGTCCGGCTGGTGCTCTTGCCAGTCCCTGGAAAACAAGGAAAGCAAATATAATATACTGTATACACTTGAGTATAAGCCGACCCGAATATGAGCCGAGGCACCTAATTTTACCACAAAAAAAACTGGGAAAACATTGACTCCAGTATAAGCCGAGGGTGGGAAATTTCAAAAATAAAAATAGAAACCAATACAATTACATGAATTGAGGCCTCAGTAGGTTAAATGTTTTTGAATATTTACATCAAGCTCAAATTTAAGATAAGATTGTCCAACTCTGATCAAATCATTATTCTCATCTTCTTCCATGTCAATGTGCTTATGAAGCCTTTTAATAATAATAGAGTGAAATAATATATGTAGTAATAATAATAATAAATAATAATAAATAAGTAATAATATATACAGGAAAATAATATAAGTAGTAATAAACAGAGTAAAATAATAAATGCAATAATAATAATAAGATCAGAGTGAAATAATAAATATAATAATAATAATAGAGTAAAATAAATGTAATAAATGACTATTATAATTGTATATTTATATTACATGCAATATTACTAATAATATTGTGATATAGTTGTATAATATAATATATTGTATGTATATATACTTGTAAACCGCCCTGAGTCCCCTTCGGGGTGAGAAAGAAGGGCGGGATATAAATGTCGCAAATAAATAAATAAATAAAATAATAGTAGTAACAGTAATAGAGAAAAATAATAAATGTAATAATACCAATAATAATAGAGAAAAATAATAAATGCACCATATATTCTCAAGTATAAGCTGACCCAAATATAAGCCAACCAGGACCCTCACCCGAGTATAAGCCGAGGGGGGGCTTTTTCAGTCTTAAAAAAAAGGCTGAAAAACTAGGCTTATACTCGAGTATATACAGTAATATAATATTTAAAAAATTAAAAATCAATTAAAGTAAAAGTCAAACAACAATAAAAGTAAAAAAAAAATAAATACATAAAATATAAACAAGCCCAATCCAACTCACTCTCTGTTAAGTGTATAGGACGAACCGTCCACCCACTTCCAGTCTCCAGTGACATCTGTCAATCCAATCCATGTGAAACTGATCCTCTTGCGCTGATATATAAACCTCTAAAATACAGAAGAAACCAGTTCATATACTCTATGGACTCAAGTATAAGCGGACCCAAATATAAATCAAGGCCACAAAAAAAAAAACCTGTGAAAATATATTGACTCGAGCATAAGCTGAGGGTGAGAAGTGCAGCCGCTACTGGTCAACTTCAAAAATAAAAATAGATACCAATAAAATTACATTAATTGAGACATCAGTAGGTTAAATGTTTTTGAATATTTGCACAAAGCTGTAATTTCAGACAAGACTGCAGTTGTGAGTAGAGAAATTAGAGACCGCTTAAGCGGGAGGTTAATTTATTTATTATTTATTTTATTTACAGTATTTACATTCCGCCCTTCTTTCTCACCCAGAAGAGGACTCAGGGCAGATTACAATGCACATATACACAGCAAACATTCAATGCCATTACTAGACATACAACGTATAGACAGACACAGAGGCAATTTGACATTTTCCAGCTTCTGGCTTCATGAGGGTCTGCTCGATTCTGACCACAGGGGGAGCTGCCGCTTCATTGTCCACTTGTGACACCGAGTCCGTGATGGGAGTACTTCCTCATTCCTTTCCACACACTGCTGGTAGTTTCTAGGGTGTCGCAAATCAGTTAAATTAGCCTCCCCACATAAAGCGGTACCTAGCTTTTTCTACTCAACAGATGCAACTGTTTTTCGTTTAATTTTAATTTACAACACCATAAAAAAAATGCTGCCGTTTAAAGAGCAAGGAGGAAATGCTACGATCAAGATCAAAAAGGACTCGGCGTCAAAGTGAATGAAGCAACATCTCCTTCTGTTGTCGGAATTGAGCAAGATTGGGGTGCAAAAGGGGGGGGGGGCTGGAAAGGTGGAAACATAGAAGTGGGTTAGGGGAAGGGGCAAGTGGAGAAGTGGGACAGATTGAGGTGGGAAAGACGGGTGAGAAAGAGGGGCTGGGAAAATCTTCCCGCCAGCAGGACCCTCACTTGAGTACAAGCAGAGGGGGGCTTTTTCAGCCCCCCAAAAGGGGGAAAAACTTGTCTTATACTCAAGTATATAAGTAAAGGTAAAGGTTTTCTCCCGACATTAAGCCCAGTCGAGTCCAACTCTGGGGTTTGGTGCTCATCTCCATTTCTAAGCCAAAGAGCCGGCGTTGTCCGCAGACACCTCCAAGGTCACGTGGCCACTGGCATGACTGCATGGAGCGCTGTTACCTTCCCGCCGGAGCAGTACCTATTGATCTACTCACATTGAGATGTTTTTGAACTGCTAGGTTGGCAGAAGCTGGGGCTACCAGCGGCCGCTCACTCCGCTCCCCAGATTCGATCCTGTGACCGTTCAGTCTGCAAGTTCAGCAGCTCAGCGCTACAACGCACTGCACCACTGGGGGCTCTGGTGGTAGTATTATATTATTATTATTTTAAGGTAAAGGTAAAAGTTTTCCCTGACGTTAAGTCCAGTCGTGACCGACTCTGGGGGTTGGGGCTCATCTCCATTTCTAAGCCAAAGAGCCGGCGTCGTCCGTAGACACCTCCACGGTCACATGGCCACTGGCATGACTGCATGGAACACCATTACCTTCCCGTTGGAGCAGTACCTATTGATCTACTCACATTGGCATGTTTTCGAACTGCTAGGTTGGCAGGAGCAGGAGCTGACTGCAGGAGCTCACTCCACTCCCCAGATTCGAACCACCAACCTTTTGTTCAGCAAGTTCAGCAGCTCAGTGGTTTAACTCGCTGCACCACCAGAGGCTCCCGAGAATACAGGGTAATCTAAAAATCCATACTGTCCTCCTTCCAAAGTTTGGACCAAGCCCATCCCGCTCACCTTCTCTTCGGGAGAGTTTAAGATCACCAAGTGCGAATTCTTCCTCTCGCAGTTGCGTTTGGCGTTATCCCAAGAAAACGTCCCGGAAGACATCCAGTAGCAGCTCTCCTGGAACTGCAGCCAGTTCTTGGGGCAGCAGCCGCTCCTGGTGCCTGTCGGAGGGGCAGAAAATAATAATAATAATAATAATAATAACGCAAAGATACTGTGGGACTGCAGCCCAGGAGCAAGCCATCAGGACAAATGCAATTAAGGTCAAGATCGAAAAATCAGCTGATGACCCAAAATGCAGACTGTGCAAGGAAACCGATGAAACCATGGATCATCTCCTCAGCTGCTGTAAGAAAATTGCACAGACAGACTACAAACAGAGGCACAACTATGTGGCCCAAATCATTCATTGGAACTTATGTCTCAAGTACCACCTCCCAGCAGCAAAGAACTGGTGGGATCACAAACCTGCAAAAGTATTGGAAAATGAGCACGCAAAGATACTGTGGGACTTCCGAATCCAGACTGACAAAGTTCTGGAACACAACACACCAGACATCACAGTTGTGGAAAAGAAAAAGGTTTGGATCATTGATGTTGCCATCCCAGGTGACAGTCGCATTGATGAAAAACAACAGGAAAAACTCAGCCGCTATCAGGACCTCAAGACTGAACTTCAAAGACTCTGGCAGAAACCAGTACAGGTGGTCCCGGTGGTGATGGGCACACTGGGTGCCGTGCCAAAAGATCTCAGCCGGCATTTGGAAACAATAGACATTGACGAAATCACCATCTGCCAACTGCAAAAGGCCACCCTGCTGGGATCTGCACGCATCATCTGAAAATACATCACACAGTCCTAGACACTTGGGAAGTGTTCGACTTGTGATTTTGTGATACGAAATCCAGCATATCTATCTTGTTTGCTGTGTCATAATAATAATAATAATAATAATAATAATAATAATAATAATAATAATAATACATCACACAGTCCTAGACACTTGGGAAGTGTTCGACTCGTGATTTTGTGATACGAAATCCAGCATATCTATCTTGTTTGCTGTGTCATAATAATAATAATAATATAATAATAATAATAATAATAATAATAATAATAATAATAATAATAAACTTCTTCACCATCTTCCCGCGGGGACTCGGGGTGGCTTACATGGGGCAGAGACCCAAACAACATAGAACAAAACATAGGCAACATAATACAAATCACACTATGAAAAGATAAAACAGTAATACAATATATCAATTAAAACAAAAATACAGGATAAAAAAATTGCATTTAAAACACATAAATGGTAAAATTGTAACAAATACAGGATAGATTATTAAAAACCCTCTGGGGCTGATTAATTAATAGCCAGAGAGGCACAGAATCCTATGGAAGGGACCCCCAAAGGGCATCCAGTCTGGCCCCATTTCTGTCTGGCAGAAAGACACAATCGAAGCCCTCCCGACAGAGCATCCGTATCATTATATAATCCTATGGAAGGGACCCCCAAAGGGCATCCAGGCTGACCCTCTTCATCTAGGGCAGGAAGACACAATCAAATCCCTCCCAGCAGATGGCCATTCAGCCTCTGCTTGAAAACTTCTAGAGCAGTGGTTTTCAACCTTCCTAATGCCCTTTAAGACAGTTCTTCATGTTGTGTTGACCTCCGATCATAAAATTATTATTTTTGTTGCTACAGTAGAGTCTCACTTATCCAAGCTAAATGGGCCGGCAGAAGCTTGGATAAGCAAATATCTTGGATAATAAGGAGGGATTAAGGAAAAGCCTATTAAACATCAAATTAGGTTATGTGTTGTCGAAGGCTTTCATGGCCAGAATCACAGGGTTGTTGTATGTCTTTCGGGCTGTGTGGCCATGTTCCAGAAGCATTCTCTCCTGACGTTTCGCCCACATCTATGGCAGGCATCCTCAGAGGTTGTGAGGTATGTGAGGTACCCTTCCATACCTCACAACCTCTGAGGATGCCTGCCATAGATGTGGGCGAAACGTCAGGAGAGAATGCTTCTGGAACATGGCCACACAGCCCGAAAGACATACAACAACCAAATTAGGTTATGATTTTACAAATTAAGCACCAAAACATCATGTTATACAACAAATTTGACAGAAAAAGTTGTTCAATACGTAGTAATGCTATGTTGTAATTACTGTATTTATGAATTTAGCACCAAAATATCACGATATATTGAAAACATTGACTACAAAAATGGCTTGGATAATCCAGAAGCTTGGACAAGCGAGGCTTGGATAAGTGAGACTCTACTGTATCAATTAAAACAAAAATACAGGATAAAAAATTGCATTTAAAACACATACATGGTGAAATCGTAATAAATGCATGATAGATTATTAAAAACCCTCTGGGGCTAATTAATTAATAGCCAGAGAGGCACAGAATCCTATGGAAGGGACCCCCAAAGGGCATCCAGGCTGACCCTCTTCTTCTAGGGCAGGAAGACACATTCAAATCCCTCCCAGCAGATGGCCACTCAGCCTCTGCTTGAAAACCTCTAGAGCAGTGGTTTTCAACTTTCCTAATGCCGCAACCCCTTAACACAGTTCTTCATG